>NC_060138.1:806198183-806502457 GCF_021461385.2 Schistocerca piceifrons
GACTTCTTTCAAGCATTTTATTTGTGTCTTCCTGAAAATCCCTACTTTAAATATTAGGGGATTGGTCTTCTTTTACAATCCATACTGATTCATGAACTCAACTGTTAATGGACCAGACTTGCAAGAAGTCAACGCTGCCATCTCACGATGGGCTCAGGCCCGAAACCAGTTATACTTTAATAAAATCAGTTCAAGAAAACTTGTGGCTAGTTGCAGTATTTCCTACAGTGTAATTTGCGAAAACAGCTGTGGTATTCTCCAACCCAGATGGATAATATAATGTTGACATTAGCACAGCGTGGTGCAACTGCAGCACATTTACAGATACAATATTATCTGTTGTAGGACTAAGCTAACTCATCAAAAAGTGATGTGATGGTCATGTGACAGTTTGTATACCTTTAATAGGTAATGCGTTAAATCTGTTCGACGCATTGACTCCTTTAGGGATACATTTGCCAGCAAGACAGTCAGCTCTGTAGAGATGTACAGATATTCTTTACATTTCCATACTTATTGCCATGGTGACAATAACTCGTAATAGATTTTGTACTTATTCTTAACACTAGCAAAGAAAACTGCATGATAGGTATTACTTTTGCGCTGCATAGTAACTGGAAATACCCGTGCACTGGCGTACTGATAGTAAATTCCGGAGTCATGACTGTTTAGTGCATTACGTGACACACAAAAGATCTGTTTATAAAGCCCAATTTAAATATGTATCTGCTCAAAATGTATTTTCTGCATTGCATCTAAATGCGCTAGACCAGATATATCTAGCAACACAACAACTGTTTGCAATGTTTAAAACCGATGGAATAATAGCTTCTACAGGAAATTCTCTTGCAAAACTTGTTAATTTAAAATTATGCATGTCTATACGATGCTGGAAGTGAAAGCAGTTCACAGCAGCCTGCTGTCGTATTCCAATGTATACAATAAAATGCCGAGCTGTGAGTTGTTTGACAGTGTAGTGTATTTTGTCGAATGGGCTAAGAAGTCACTAATCACGGTTAATGTGTAACGTATACGAAAAACTGCAAATGAAGGACATCGAGGTCAAGAAACGAAGAAACTGGCGTATAGGGCAAATGAAACTAAGATAAAGAAAGAATATAAACTTCAATTTTGGAAGAAGAAGAAGAAGAAGAAGGTATTGGACATCCATAAGTAAGGTTTACATATTGCTTTAAAGACAGGGAATAGAGGAATCTGGCTACAACTGAGGAATATAAGATACTGTATTAGCTGTAAATAGCAATTTTAAGTAGCCATATTAGTCGAAAATGTCACATTTGGGATCTTTTACTGTATTAAGGCAAATACGTAAAACTGTTTTCCAAATCTTCATTCAAATCAGGATCTGCTTAAAAAAGGACTGTTACGTTATATACTACTCTGGAAATGCATAGATGTATCGGTGTAGCAAATGGGTGGATACCTACTAGTTTACGTCAAAATAGAGTCTTACATCTGGGAACAGAATGTGTAGTGTGTTTGACCCTGTATTCAGAAAGTGCTCCGCTGTACTCAGTGCCAGTCACTTCCATATGGTGTTAGTTAAATTACTTACGGAACAGCTGCTCTGTGGTGTTTAACAGCTTTAGGGTAGTTTGTCTGCTTCGGTGATAAGCACCTAAGCACAGTAATGTATTATGTATACGAAAAAAACTGGAAAAGAAGGACTTAAAAACAAGAAACGAAAAAAGTAAAAGGAAAAAGCATTTGCAAATGCGCAGTCAAGGTTTACAGGTTGCTGATATGGAGAAATTTGGCTACAAATGGGGAATATATTAGCATTTGCTGTAAATAGCAATGGCAAGTAACAATACTTGGGAGTGTTGGTGGAAAATGTACCGTTTAAGAGAAACATGAAAAGTTTGTTGATAAAGATCCATTCACGCCGGGATCTGTTTGAAAAAGGATGATTCCATTCCACCTATATGTGGCGGACCAAATGTTGTACACTCACACTGAGGTACACAAGTCACGGGGCACTTTAGATTTGTGTCGGACCTCCTTTCGTCCGGCTGTGCGGCAACACGACGTGTCATGGACTCAACAAGATGTTTGAAGTTCCATGCAGAAATATTGAGCCATGCTGCCTCTATAGCCGTCCGTAATTCCGAAAGTGTTGCTTGTACAGGATTTTGGTACGAAATGACCTCTCGATTATGTTCCATAAATGTCCCATGGGATTCATGTCGGGCGTTACTGGTGGCCAAACCATGCGACTGAATTGTCCTGAATGTTATTCAAACCAACTGCGAACAATTGCCCCGATGACATGGCGCATTGTCATTCATAAAAATTACATGGTTGTTTGGGAGCGTGGAGTCCATGAATGTCTGCAAATGGTCTTCAAGAAGCCGAATATAACCAATTCAGTCCATGTAAACACAGCTCACACCATTATGGGGTCACCACCAGCTTGCACAGTGCCTTGACAAATTGGATCCATGGCTTCGTAGGGTCTGCGTCACACTCAAACCCGACCGTCACCTCTTACCAACTGAAATCGAGACTCTTCTGACCAGGCCAAGGATTTACAGTCGTCTAGTAGGGTGCAAGTGATGTAGTCACGAGCCCAGGAGACGTGCTGCAGGCGATATAGTGCTGTTAGCAAAGGCGCATGCGTCGGTCGTCTGTTGTCATAGCTCTTTAACGCAAACTGTCCTAACGGATACGTTTGCTGTACGCCCCACATCGATTTCTGCGGTTATTTCACGCAGTGTTGCTTGTCTTTTAGCACTGGCAACTCTAGACAAACGCTCTCGGTCGTTCACTGAAGGCCGCCGGCCACTGCGAAGGCCATAGTGAGAGGTCATGCCTGAAATTTGGTATCCTCGGCTGTCTCGTGACGCTGTGGATCTTGGAATACTGAATTATCTAATGATTTCCGAAACGGAATGTCCCATGCGTCTAGCTCCCACTACCATTCCACATTTGAAGTCTGTTAATTCCTATCGTGCGGCCGTAATCACGCCGGCAGCTTTTTCATGTGTATCACCTGAGTACAAATGACAGCTTCGCCAATGTGCTGTCCTTTTATATACAAATGACAGCTTCGTCAACGCACTGTCCTTTTATACCTATTGTACGTGGTACTACCATCACCTGTACATGTGACTATTGCCATATCAGGACTTCTGTCACTTCAGTGTATTGTTATGCATTCAAGTAGCGTTTTGGCAAACAAACGGATGCCTATCAGTTACGCCATTATAGCTGGGAACAGAATATGTGATATGTTTGACGCTGTGCAAATACAAAGAGACAATATTTACAATGTGCTCCAATGTACTCAATGCCAATTACTTCCATGTAGTATCAATGTAGTGATGTTTACGGTGGGTGTTGGGGTACGTAAAATTGGTTACATGTGTTGAAATTATTTTTGGCCACTATTTTGTTGTGTAGAATGTTAGAAATTTTGTCACCAATTTTCAAAGTTTAATTCGTACTGGAAATGATGTAAAACTCATCTTGTTTTAACCAATTCATATTGCCACACCTCCTTTTCTACACGACTCCATCCTTGTTTGTGATGTTTTATTATTTCCTGCAGTAAGAGAAGCATCCGAAGAGTATAGGAGACAGTGAGGCAGTTTGCGATGCATTATCTTTGCCCGCCGTTATCTGTTTTTGCCTGCTGTTATTGTCTGTGGCGTACAAATACAAACACTTATTGAGAATGAGATTTCCACTCTGTGTGTGCGCTGATATGAAACTTCCTGGCAGATTAAAACTGTGTGCCGGACCGAGATTCGAAGTCGGGACCTTTGCCTTTCGCGGGAAAATGCTCTACTGGCAGACGAGGTACTGGCAGAAGTAAAGCTGTGAGGACGGGGCGTGCCTCGTGCTTGGGTAGCTCAGATTTTAGAACACTTCCCCGTGAAAGGCAAAGGTCCCGAGTTCGAGTCTCGGTCCGGTACACAGTTTTAATTTGCCAGGAAGTTTCACAAACACTTATTGTTGTGCTGTTACTGCCGGAAGAACAAGAGTCTAAACTTTTCGATTGAATTATCGTTTAGAATGCGAAGACAGAGGGGCAAGGGGCCACATCTGTCATCGTGGTGTTTCGTCAGTCTTATGTTGATACTGAAAAGTTCTTGATTTGCAGGTGATGAGCAAATATTGTACTACTTGTGCTCAAAGAACGAAAACAGATGACAGGTAAAAAGAAAAAAGTGGAAAATGATTACAAAATGGTTTGCAGCAAGAATTACGATGGATCTGCTGGTGACATGAAGCCGGCAGAAATGAAATTAATATTTCATCTGAGTGAAATGAAGTATAGAGTTGGACATGTGAAATATCATGGTAATGGTGATTTTAGTGGATTCAAGTCAGTTATTAGAAAGTAAGCCAGAATACAGATGTATAAAACCCAAAGATGGAAAGCCACTGAGTGGGCCATAACGTGTGGCTTATAAAGAGACTCACAGTTTGCAAATAAGTTCTGGCGAAGCAATATGGGAGAACACAGAAGATCTGAAGGCAATACAGAAGGCAGTATGGGAAATTTTTTGCAATTTCCAATTGATGAGATGCCAGTACAGGAACTATGTGATCCATCCAGGTGAAAATATAAGCAACCAAAGCCAGAAAAAGAAACCTTTCCACATAAACACAGTCTTTCTGAGGAAGTCTGAAATGTCATGAAGGCAACATTTCCGTTTTTAGTTCATCCAGATTTATTTTTTTAAAAAAAGGCACACATGGTAGGAATCAAAACCCGAACGAAAGCTTCAATAAACTCATTTGGAAGAGATGCGCGAAGACAACGTTTTGCTCATCTACTATTGTTAAAATTGCCTCCTATGTCTGGTGCTCAGTGGTGGTAACACTGAAAGAATCAAGACCGTTACGAGACTGGGATTTGATGCAGATTGTCAGAAGAATCAGTCAAGAAGAAAAGAGCTACATGAGAACTAAGAAGACCAAGTGTATGTTTATGACCGACATTAAGATACTTGTTTATGGTATAAATCCTAATAAAATCTTCTTTTGGCATTTCCGGCAACTTACATTTTTCAGAGTATAAGAAGCCTTTTCTGTTGAACCAGTGCATATGAAAGGATGAATTTGGTGCAGATTTTGTAAATACTGTAACATATCATTCTGTAGTACAAAATTTTTCAAAGTGCATTGCTACCAACTTTATTTAAAACTTTGTGAAATAAAATTTGCTATGCATTAACGTAAGTTTAAAAAATGATTGTGAGAGTTCTAAGAATTATATTAAAAGCCTGGTACACAGATTCTTTTATCTTAGCTCTAAGAATAACCTATGACATTGTGAGAGTGATAAGTAAAATAATCTTTGAGAAAATGTTTCTAATGTGGTAGTATGTGTTCTAAAAATGTCCAGCATCATCATGAGCACATTGACAAGAAAGACAAATGAAAACAAAACTGCAAATTATAGCGAATACCCCAATGACTACATGTGCTGAATTTGGTTCAATTACCTCTCAAACAGCAAAAGTTATGTTCGCTTATACTTACTCTTGCATTTTCTCCCCTGTCCCCCCTCAACTGTGTTCTGCGGTTTGCCTACTGGGGTAATATGCCGCTAGGCATAGTTAGTGTAGCATATATATGAAAAAAGAAAACCGAAAATGGAGGATATCGAAGTAGATACGAAAACGTGGAGTATAAGGCGCAGACAGCTGCCATAAAGAAAGAATATAAACTGTCATATCTGGATCTGCTTAAAAAGGATGGTTCCATTGGATCTATATGCTGCAGACTTGATGTTGTACAATTAGCAACATGACAAACGTTTCCAGAGCTTAAGACCGATGATATAATAGCTTTTAAGGGTTCTTCGTTTGGAAAAAGTTGTCAAGTCCTAAACGACTATATTAGTTCTGAAGCGACTGAGTTCCACGGCAGTCTGCTGCAGTAATCCATTCTCTGTATACTGTTAAATTCAAATCATTTACTACTCTATTTGATGTACACCCCTCATACGAGAAAGCGTACTTCTTTTTCTAACCTCCAAGATTTACGCTGGCAGACCGAAGCACGCGATGTATTTAACACGAATTCAGATGACCTAGTCTGCCCAGACCCGCTTCCTCACGACACTGTAAATGCTGCACTCTCAGTAAAGGGAATGCTGTGGCATGACTCCAGTGTCCCAAATCATGCGTATGCACAGTGGTGACTGTCTGGCAGCTTCTGTGCCACAAAATACCATCGCGCGGTCATACCTTTTGCAGGACCGTACCTTGCACCAGTGTGCATAGGTATAATTGCAGGAAATGGAATCACGTCAAACTGATTGCATTATTGAGACTGTGGCGAATGCATTTGGTGTGGAAGTGAGACAGGGTGTAGTCGGTCATCGACAGTCCTGTTACATACACACACATACACCACCCCCACGAGAGTGTGAAGCATGGAGACTAGGAAAAAGAGAACACGTTCAGGGTAAGGTGTTTGCATCAAAAGACATATTAAATGACGATATTTTGCTGCACACAGAGATGGCTTGTAGTGGAATGTGAAAGGCTGCTATGGACTGCTTCTGCTTCCAACATTGCATAGCCTTGTAGAACTTTAGGTAACAGTTTTCCGCAAACAAAATAGCTATAGAGCTCTTACGAGTTTTTACGTTAAACTTCCTGGCAGATAAAAAGTTTGTTCCTAAAGCTCGTTTCAGATATGGATTTTTAAGCAAATCCACATGTGAATAGAGCCTTAGAAAGAAATTTTTGTGAGTTCCTTAAGCAGTAAAGGCTTTCGATATTGACATTTTCAACTAGCACTCCAACATATGGCTGCTTACGATTGCTATTTGCTAGATTTCTTCACTCCCTGTGTTTATAGCAATATATAAACCTTGCTTGCGCATTTGCAATAGATTTTTCTATTTCGTGTTTTCGTTACTTGACTTGGATTTCCTTCGTTTTCATTTTTATTTTCGTATCCGTAACATATTAATCAAGCTGAGGGGCTTATTAAATAGCAGTGAAACTGCATAATGCTGTTAAAAACCACACAGCAGCTGCTCCATAATCTGTCCGTCAACTGACAGTACATGGAAGTTATTTGCACTGAGTACATTGGAACATGTTGTAAATACTGTAGTTTGGGCCTTGTGTAGTGTCATACACACGATCCATTCTGTTCGCAGCTATAAGATTCTGTTTTGACGTAAATTGGCAGGCATCTATTCGTTTGGTAAACTACTATTTATATGCTCTTCCATATTTAGATGCAATGTATTTTGTTTTTGAGCAGATCCAGATCTGAAATGAGCTTTATAAACAGATTTTCCTTTCTCCTTAATGCACTAAACGGTCTCAATAATGAAATTTCGGCCAGTATTCCAGCGTATGGCTACTTGCCATTACTGTTTGAGGAGCAACTTTTAAAACGCATAATGTTGTGGAAGTAAAATTTTCGGGGGAAGCGAAACACTTATGGCGCAAAAAGTATTTTACTATTCCTTTTTTTTAAATTTTGCACGAAGGATTTAGATGGGACTGACGACAAAAATGTGTTTATTAAAAGATAAATATTTTCTTTTATTTTCAAGGTATGAAGGCTTTCGTGGTAGACTAAAAGCGGTTTGTTGTGATCTGTTAGACAGTATGCATTTTGATGTAAGCTGTTTTGGACATAATGCATTTTTATCAGTTTGAAACTTATAGAAGTGTTAATTACGTTTTATTTTTTGAAAATTAACCATATAGTATTGAATAAACAATTGAGCACAAGAAGTAAAAACAGAAACACAAAAGCGCTAGTTTTCCAATGATGATGTTCATATTATTTTTCTAAGCTCCCTCTTCTATAAAATTATCAACAGTGACTTCTGCAATAAGTTAGTCACATAGGAGACTGATATCCTCGGTGAAAAACTTAAGTACTTCATTTTATCTCCAATATTTTAGAAATATCAGTAGTTTTTGTTTACATCGTCTTTCTTTTCCTGTTTAATCCTGTTCAGAGATGACACTTTGGAGCTCTTTGCCACTTCACTGAACATGTTTCCACGTCTGCCCAGTAGCAAAAAACACTTTGAAGGGTCATCGGGAAAGCAGTTGAATTGGGTTTTGATTTTCACATCAAATACCCTATCGCCAACGATATTTTTGTTCAGACGAATCATTTTCAGGTCAGAAATCGCATTTACAGGGTTCAAATTTTTACATAGTTCATTGTAATCAAATATTACTCAATCTTTCCCGAAAGTCATTGTTTCATGCACTTCTTTACAAACTTTCTAGTGTGTTTTTTGATTCAACATTTCTCTAATTTTACATTTCTTTTTTATTCGGCTGAGAACTCAATCAGTGAGTAAACAGAAGTGTTCTAGTACTGGAGTGCAGAAAAATATATAAATGAAGAATGAACATCCATTCTTTATTATACCCCTCATATTAACAGAACTAAGTTCTTACACCTATATTTCTAACAGCTAGAATGAAAAAAAGAAGTAATTGTCTGTTGGTTAAAAGGTTTCACTTCAGTCCAATTGTGTTATATTGTAGCCAAAGTTGCTAAATAAAACAAATAAAACAAATTAATGGAGTTCGATTCATTCATACCAGAAGACAAATTGACATTTGTAGCATGTCAAAACTCGTTTTGAAGCTTTTAAAACGTGTCTCGACGGAATTTAGTTGCAGTAGTGTGTGGAGTCCGGCTCAGGGAATACGTGATTGCTTGTCAAAGACAATTTTGTCCACCAGTGGACGTTATGCGTTTTGAAAAAGTGCTGCACATTTACAGTAAGTGTAATACCTTATATTCCCAGTT
This sequence comes from Schistocerca piceifrons, assembly GCF_021461385.2. NCBI lineage: Eukaryota > Metazoa > Arthropoda > Insecta > Orthoptera > Acrididae > Schistocerca > Schistocerca piceifrons. Next base: position 806,206,965 of record NC_060138.1, read on the forward strand.
GTAGTCGATTTCTCAATACCCCATGTTTAAAATAATATGTAAACCTTACTTGCATATTTACAAGGGCTTCTTTTTTTTCACTTACGGTTTATGATCTTCCAGTTTGGTAGTCCTTTTCGCCATGTACTCTAGTATTTTCGTTTCTTGATTTTAGTGTCTTCCATTTACAATTATCTTTTAAGTATACCTGACATTTTAACCATGCTTAGGGTCTTATTGCCCCAGCAGACAAACTGCAGACCATTTTTAAACACCTCACAGTTTGGCATATTATTGTATAAAAAGTGGCCCCAGTTAGAATGTGGCAGCAGGATGCTGTGGACCATTTTTTTCGACGTAATATCTCTATGAGGCAGCACCCATTTTTGCTGTCCCTATACATATGCGTCTCTACCAGTTCGGTGATTGCTAAGGTACTGACTACTTTTGCAACCCCCAGCTTCTCAAGTAGAACACTCTGACAACCGCTGTGTGTAAACCAGCACCAACGCCACTATGCAAGCGTTATATTAACGCTGCAGGAGAAACAGGAAAAGATAAACCTATTGCAAATGCGCAAGCACGGTTTACGTACTGCTTTGAACACAGGGTACGGAGAAATCCGGCTGCAACTGAGGAATACAAGATCGTAGCATTTACTGTAAATGGCAATGGTAAGCAGCCACATTTCTGAATCGAGCGGTTTTCTGCATTAAGCATCACACGGAAAATCTGTTTCTAAAGCTCCATTCACATGTCAATTTGCTTAATAAAGGATGCTTACATTGCATCTAAATATGGTGGTCTGGATGTTGAACACCTAGTCACATGCACGGAAGTAGCACTATAGTGAATGTATAGATGCCTGTTTACGCCAACATAGTATGGATCATGTGTTTGACCCTTTGCAAAGGCGCTACAGTCTGGAACCGCACGACCGCTACGGTCGCAGGTTCGAATCCTGCCTCGGGCATGGCTGTGTGTAATGTCCTTAGGTTAGTTAGGTTTAAGTAGTTCTAAGTTCTAGGGGACTTATGGCCACAGCAGTTGAGTCCCATAGTGCTCAGAGCCATTTGAACCATTTTGAACCCTTTGCAAAGATCAAGGAGCAGTATTCCCAGTGTGCTCCACTGTATTCTGTGCTAGTCATTTCCACATAGTATCAATTAAAACGGATATAATGTTATCTGGGCTCAAAAAACTGCAGTTTTCCAAATTTGTTTCAAAACATTCTTTCGTACTTTAGCTTCACACATTTGAAGATTTCAACAACAAAATCTTCCTTGGATGCCAAGTTATTGAGGAATTTACATGTTGGTATGTGTGTGAAATTTAAAATTCCATGCCCATTCCATCAGCTTTTTCTTAACTCTCAGTTTTCTGTCAGCTTTACTTTCACATGTATTTCTCATACTTCTGTGTCACAGAAAGGCACTGTAGTAGCGATCTCATTCTCGTTAGGCATTCAATTCTTCGCCTTAGAGCTATTTGTTGCTTGAATTTTTCTGTATTTTTCAGTGTGCAGACTAGCTTCAGTAACTGTTTTAGTGCGACTTCTGAGTTGATTATTTTCGATGTAGAAATGGGAAAACTGAAAGCACCTTACAAGCGAAAAAAAACAGACGTAGTAATTTATAGTGGGATGCTAATAATCATCGTCACACACCAAGTTCTACAGTGAAAAATTGAAAATTTATCTCAGTTCCACGGAATCTACAGCAAGTAGCGCATTTATGATCTGCAATATCGATTTAACTGTTAAGGCAATAAAAGTGTGTGGAGATGGATACACTCACGATGCTAATGAGTTATTCCGTTGCACAATTTGAGAGATATATCCAAAGACTACTTTTGCCAGAGGAATAGTGCAGATAGCAGCTTGTGTTGCTGTGATTACATTTAGTGACAGAATGTATGACCGATTATAACTTACAGAACGACTTAAATTGCCTGTGTGGCAAATTATGATAAAATGTTTCATGAATAAATACACGCAGAGAAGAAACTCTTTCAAAAAAAACGGCAGATTGATCTACCAAAGAGGACAGGAAAGCACGGAAAGAGGCTGACATTAATATATAAAGAAGGGAAGGAATAAAATCCAGTAGTATATATTCACCTGCACAGTTTAGTTCACAGAAGTTATCCTGAAGCACATTAAAGAATTTTTCAAACTTTGAAGCTGATCTTCTCAGTTCACATATTTACAAGATGTGTTTCCTCGTAACTTTTTGGCTAATTGAAGCATGATCTTGCAATTTTTAAAGGATACTCTGCTTGTGATGGCTTACAACACACATTAGTATTTCTACAGAACATTGAAAACTTTTAAGGTCATAAATTTTAATGAATGCAAAAATGGTACAAAAAGTAGTTCAGAAACAGAATTTTTTATAAAACAATTTCCAAAAGTAGTGACTTGATGATTCTAATAAGTATTCTACCTATGCATTACAGCTATAAAATTTAGTACAAGCACATGAAAATTAAATGTTGGTTGTTGTGTTATCAAGGAATCATGAAAAATCAACATTTTTTCAGCTCTAAATTTTAACTGTTTATTAAGATGTATGCAGACCAGTTATATACCCAACTGTCTGTCTTTCTTGTTGCTTGCATGCATATTTATTCACACAATTAATTGAATGGTGTTATCTCTTATGTTTTAGGGAACAAAAAAATTAGAATGTACACTGCACATATAGTGTGATAACTATTATCCCCTTAACCAATAACGTATGGGACAGCTGCTGTATGGTGTTTAACACTTTTATGAAGTTTGTCTACTGGGGAATAAGACCCTAAGCATGGTTTATATGTTATGCATTTGAAAAAAAGAAAATTATTAATGTAAAATGCTTTGAATTATGAAGTGCAGGAATTCTACAAAGATGTCATTCCTCTAGGCGAACTGCGCTTGACTGAACCTAAAAGGATGGTAGCCTATTTTACCACAATTAATGGTTTTCGTATCTAACAGCAGAGCACTGGACATGTTTCTTTATGCACTCCACAAATACTGAGACTGTGTAACGCATTTGTATTAAATATCTGGGTTCTGTGGATATACATTAGCGATCGCTTACCATAGAACATTTGCCCGACATAGTATTCTATTAGGCAGCTACCTACAAACATGCATTTGTACCAAGTCGGTGACTGCTAAAAGTGTTGAATACTTTAGCAAGCTCCAGCTTGTCAGGACGAATACTGTGTCTATCGCTGTGTCTAAACCAGCACCTATGCCACTGCGCAAGTATTATATGAATGCAGCAGTATAAATATTCGTTTAACACAATACCGCCAAGCAATGTTATGTCATAGTTGTAAGGAAACAAAAAGAACCAGCGTATCTAATACAACTATTATCTACCTGCCTTCAGTTTTAATTACTTAGAGAGGAAATCGAAATGCAGTTCTGTTACATCTGGAAGCTTATGTGTAATATACACTCCTGGAAATTGAAATAAGAACACCGTGAATTCATTGTCCCAGGAAGGGGAAACTTCATTGACACATTCCTGGGGTCAGATACATCACATGATCACACTGACAGAACCACAGGCACATAGACACAGGCAACAGAGCATGCACAATGTCGGCACTAGTACAGTGTATATCCACCTTTCGCAGCAATGCAGGCTGCTATTCTCCCATGGAGACGATCGCAGAGATGCTGGATGTAGTCCTGTGGAACGGCTTGCCATGCCATTTCCACCTGGCGCCTCAGTTGGACCAGCGTTCGTGCTGGACGTGCAGACCGCGTGAGACGATGCTTCATCCAGTCCCAAACATGCTCAATGGGGGACAGATCCGGAGATCTTGCTGGCCAGGGTAGTTGACTTACGCCTTCTAGAGCACGTTGGGTGGCACGGGATACATGCGGACGTGCATTGTCCTGTTGGAACAGCAAGTTCCCTTGCCGGTCTAGGAATGGTAGAACGATTGGTTCGATGACGGTTTGGATGTACCGTGCACTATTCAGTGTCCCCTCGACGATCACCAGTGGTGTACGGCCAGTGTAGGAGATCGCTCCCCACACCATGATGCCGGGTGTTGGCCCTGTGTGCCTCGGTCGTATGCAGTCCTGATTGTGGCGCTCACCTGCACGGCGCCAAACACGCATACGACCATCATTGGCACCAAGGCAGAAGCGACTCTCATCGCTGAAGACGACACGTCTCCATTCGTCCCTCCATTCACGCCTGTCGCGACACCACTGGAGGCGGGGTGCACGATGTTGGGGCGTGAGCGGAAGACGGCCTAACGGTGTGCGGGACCGTAGCCCAGCTTCATGGAGACGGTTGCGAATGGTCCTCGCCGATACCCCAGGAGCAACAGTGTCCCTAATTTGCTGGGAAGTGGCGGTGCGGTCCCCTACGGCACTGCGTAGGATCCTGCGGTCTTGGCGTGCATCCGTGCGTCGCTGCAGTCCGGTCCCAGGTCGACGGGCACGTGCACCTTCCGCCGACCACTGGCGACAACATCGATGTACTGTGGAGACCTCACGCCCCACGTGTTGAGCAATTCGGCGGTACGTCCACCCGGCCTCCCGCATGCCCACTATATGCCCTCGCTCAAAGTCCGTCAACTGCACATACGGTTCACGTCCACGCTGTCGCGGCATGCTACCAGTGTTAAAGACTGCGATGAAGCTCCGTATGCCACGGCAAACTGGCTGACACTGACGGCGGCGGTGCACAAATGCTGCGCAGCTAGCGCCATTTGACGGCCAACACCGCGGTTCCTGGTGTGTCCGCTGTGCCGTGCGTGTGATCATTGCTTGTACAGCCCTCTCGCAGTGTCCGGAGCAAGTATGGTGGGTCTGACACACTGGTGTCAATGTGTTCTTCTTTCCATTTCCAGGAGTGTATTTCGTTTGTTAAGCTAAGATTTATAACTACTGTGTTTACACAGCACACACGAGGAAGAAGACATTGTACTTCTGCAATGTGGGTGCGCCGAAAATTACATTAGAATGTCCACATATCACCTGTGTCAAGTACGAACAGCCATAAAAAGAGGTCAAATAGGCCAAAATGCAAGTGTAAAGGAAATAAGAGAATGAATGGCCTGACGTAAGGTAACACATCTCTTTTTGAGTAACTGCGTGGCTGCCTTTAACATAAAAATGTGTTCTAGAAACAGAGATAAACTTTTGCTTCCCGCCAAAGAATCGATGCGTCATCTGCAAGCACTGCAAAATATGCCCATTGCCTGTCTTTTACATCCTCGCACTGTAAAGCAATATATACAGCAAAAAATTTCATTTATCGACAACATGATTCATCCTGTCACACTCTGTCGATGCCATGATCACCTCGCCTGCCAAAATTACCAGCTGAGGTACCCACTGTAGTGTGACCTCCAGATGGGTAACAAAATATCATTGTGCAACTCTTTTCTTCAGAACTCTAGGATAACCCGCATCCTGTACAGCACCAGTTCAGAATATGTATGAACTTCAAATGACACGACGAACAGTATCGTCCTGCATATGGATTCAAACCCAGGTCATACAGACTAAGCAAAGATTTCGTGACTGATGGAAACTAACAGTCATTCCTGACTATGCATACAGTGAGTGATATACCTCGATTTTAGACAGTGTCAGTTAGCAAATATCAACTTTAAATTACATAACGTAAACATTTTTAATGGACGCGAATTCCTACTCAGCATCTACTGTCCCTTTTAACCAACTACAAGAGATATTAAATATTACTTCTTCACAAGTTACTTACTTGAAATGCCTTGAGGTAAAGCTTTGTGTTGGACAGGGATTTGAACCCAGAACGTAAACGGATTGTTATCAAAGCACAATCAATTGTGACACAAAGGATTTTCTCGGCAGTAGCCAGATGTTTTAACTGAAATGACGAGACGAAACATTAATTTTTTCCTTTCCCGGCACCTATCGCTGTTATATTATAGAGAAAAGGAACATTACATACGCGTTTGTTACATCAGCAGCGACATGTGAGCATGTTTGAAGCAGAAATAATATGACGAAGAGTTCAGTGCTGACTGGGAATCGTACCCCACACATATCGATGTTGACTACACACAAAGAGACGTCCGCTACCGACGTTTTCTGCCCCAGCAGCTCGGAATAACATTCTTGAACTTTCAGTGATCTCTCAAATAGTTCTGTGTCTCACTGGGAGTCAAAAACGTCAGATATCGTTAGTGTTGACAACGAATGAAAATGCATTAAAAATCAGAATTATTATCCACCAGCAGATAGCTGCTCTCATGCTAGAGCTTGATAATACATAATGAAAACTTTAGTGCCAGGCCATGATTCGAACCCATTCACGCGCAATATGTGGAGATGTTGAGGAATCTGCACTTTTGAACAAACAACAAACTGTAGTCGAGCTGTATTAGCACGAAGGGATCAAATTCCGCGTAAAGGGCCGTCTGAGTTGCATTCCACGTTCAGAACCAATTTTATTGACATACAGAAGCTCAAATAAAAGATGGAATAAGTGTCCTGTGACCCTACACAGCGTTTGTTTCGCCACTAGAAATACATAACTAGTATAAGAAAGGTTACTGGTGATACAGTTCCCACATTTCACCACTCCTGACATTATTGTGATTCAACCTACCATATACTTGGTAGAGAAGGAAATCATGTTTAATGTGAAAAAATGGTTCAAATGGCTCTGAGCACTATGAGACGTAACTTCTAGGTCATCAGTCCCCTTAGAAACACTTAAACCTAACTAACCTAAGTACATCACACACATCCATGCTCGAGGCAGGACTCGAACCTGCGACCGTAGCGGTCGCGCGGTTCCAGACTGTAGCGCCTAGAACCGCTCGGCCACCCCGGTCGGCGTTTACTATGAATTTTAGACCACAATGTCATTATAACTTCTTCACTTGGCGTAGCCAGAAGAGAATAGAATCTGTCTCTCCCTATTAAAAATCATCAGCAGAAGTTGGAAACGAACCCAGACCATTGCCATAGTAACCCACCATCAATCCAACAGACCACCAAATCCTCTACCCTGACATTAATTTTTCTATCGTAACACCATTGCGGCATACTCAATTAAAATTCTGACACACAGGTTCCCTGTAGTGGTTTGCAGCATGTTCAGTACATTCATTTACTTGGTTGACCAAATCGCCATGAACTAGCTGCCTCGGCTACCCAGTGCATACATTGGACTCTATTTTGTAATCACCGAAATAAAATCACGTAACTGTCACCTACACAGAACTGCCAACAGTGTAGGCTGCAGAAATTTAAACAGGAAGTGTTCCTTTCCATTTGAGCTACTCTATTGTGCTATCTGTTGAAAACGTCATGCAGTGCAAAAGAAAAGCTGTAACTGTCTGTCTCTCAGAAGTCTATATCCGGCCATATGCATTATCTCACAGCACTGTGGAATGCGGAAGTTCTGGAGGCACTGTTGTTAACTTTTGGAGTTACTTTAGTTACATGACGGGTAGTAGCGTAACGCTAAGTGTCACGCACTGTTGATATGACGTCGCGAGTTCTATTCCATCCCCGGCCGCATTTTTTAAAACGCAGTTCTGCAGCCTGCTGAAGTTATCAGTTTAATGGAACTTTTAACATAACTCCCATCACTTCCCAATCCAGATTACCCGCATATGGAAGAAGGGCTAACTTCTGAGACATACTGCTCTTTTCAGATTTAATAGATGGCCAAGCAGCAGATGCATCTTGAAGCATTTGTATTATGTATGGGGAGAGCGCATCATGCCAAAATAGTGAGAAAAGTATTTTCTACATTAGCTGTCGTCTGGTAGTGGTATTTTATTCTTCTTCAAACCTTGTTTAGCAGCCTTAACTCACAACAAGTTTTCTACATGCATGTAATCAATAAACTGCAAGTGCATTGTCACACTGTTATAGATAATATCAGAGAATTCGCGTATATCGTTGATGATTAATTTCTCTCTCAAGTTTAGTATTGTTTTAACAATACTAAGAGAAACCTTACGAAAATTGTGCACTGTATTATAAGAAATGAAATAAAACTACCCACGATGACCTTACGACGAAAGTCTGTTTTAATAAACTGAGTATCTGTACACAAGTGTGCCTCTTTCGGCAGGAATTAGTAAAATATTACTCACTTAGATTTCGATTCCGTCTGTGTTTAATTGGTGTGCTGTGTCATACTCAACAGGTATGCAAATGTAGCATTTCATAAATAAAGTTATGTATTCCTAGGAACCCAAACTTTGCTTGTCAGCAGCGGAAAGACACGTTACCTGGTGTGCAGCATTGTTAAGTTTTTCACCATTTCACTATGAGCTGAAAGTATTTTCTTGCGATTTCCTTATCGATGTTTGATCTGACTGCATGCAGCTCTTTCACAGATTGGATAAAAACGTTGCAGTCATCGAGACTGGAACCGCAAACCATAACAAACCCTTTTTCAGAGGTCAGCACATCAGCACAGAGCTATCAAAGAGGTATGTGTTCTGTCTTCCTCTTACGAATTCAGTATTGACTAGAACTCGCAAACCAGTATTTAAAGGACGCGATTAGTTGCGATTTCCACGTGCAATGACTTTCCTGGGCTGAAAACGGTAAATTCACAATCTTTTGTTACACCTCAAGCGATAATAACTCAGATTATTCAATGGAAATGACAGGAAAAATCAAGTGAACTTTGAGGCTTAACTCCGAGCACACCAGGAAGTAACTCGTCAAGCACAGAGTTGCCAAACATACCTTGCCTTGTTGCCAAATCTCAATTACAGTACCAGGAGGGAGAAGACGAACCGATGTCTTCCTACAGCAGGCTGGGAAGTGACCATAGCTGGCGTCTCAAAGACGCGGCTGCTAAGGCCTGGAATACGTAATGCGTCTGATTCGCATTTCTGTAACTAGGTTTAGGGACTGGAGCGTAGTTACTAATAATACTCAGAACTGACTGCACACTAAGCATCATAAATCAGTAACTCCCATAGTTGTTATTATATTTCTTTCGTAACTGTACTCTAAACTAAGAAACTCATTCACGGACGTTTTCGTGCCTCGCCGATAGTCGAGCACACTAAACAAATAAAAAGAAAAAGAATTGTGTGTGTGTGTGTGTGTGTGTGTGTGTGTGTGTGTGTGTGTGTGTGTGTGAGAGAGAGGGAGAGAGAGAGAGGGAGAGAGAGAGAGAGAGAGAGTGTGTGTGTGTGTGTGAGAGAGAGAGAGAGAGATAAAAATAAGAAAGAATGAGAGCGAGGGTAAAAAGTTGTTGTAAAGAAATTGAATACTGGTATGTAAAGAAATCTTTCATTAAAATGACATGTTCCACATGATTACGAAATATTGCATTCATGATCTATGGAACTAGTATTAATCCTAATCATATCATATCATATTGCTGACTAGCCGTGAAAAGTCACGAATTACTGCTATTTTCACCAATATCAGTAACCAAATCTAAACTCGAAAATAAAAGACAACAGTTCTTGTAATAAACCGGGACTCCTATCAAGACCCTCTTATCCATGTTAACTAACCACGAAAGATGTCTGATATACCTCCATTCAGAAGTAACAAAATGTGTATGCGTTTAAAGATGAAGCGCATGATGTGTTGTTCTGTGATGGAGATACGAACCCAACACGTAATCGGATTGTTGACTAAGTAAAATCAAATGTTACGTATCGGTTTTTCTTACCAGCTGCTAGGTGTTTGAATCTAAAATAAGGATAAATATTTTTGTGCCTGAGCGACAATCGTACCGTACCCCTATAGTTCTTCTTTATCATCCACAAATATAGCTACAATATCAATTACTTTCTCACCAACAGTAAGATGTGTGCGTGTTTGACCAGAAATTGTTGGTAACAGATGAACAGGCATTAAAAATGCAGGTTAATTTTCATTAGCAGGCCGGTGTGCACGTGACAGAGCTTGAAATGAAATTATGAATATTTTTGCAATAGATCAGGAATCGGACCTTTGGAGGAGACTAGAGAATATTGCAGTCTTGGAAAAAGGAACGAAATGATTGAACTATACTGTTCCGAGAGATTCAGATCCTCGAAAGAGGAGATGCGAATTCAAATCACAGTCCAGCACCAAATTTTTCAACGTTTCTAGTTCAATCAAGTACAAGTAAAATAAGAGCTCTGTTCCTTTAAATGGCTATCGGTTCATCAAACAAAATAAAATTTTCTAATGTAACTAAGTTTACTGGCGACAGTATTTCTCTTTACCATGACCTCCGCCTATGTCATTTCCCAAAGTAAACCGGCTATGTCCAGTTGGGAATGAAGGAACGTGATGTTTAATGCAGATTCTGGATTATAACGTCTTTCTCTTGAGGTTACCAGAGGTAAAGTAAATCTGTTTGTGCCTCTGAAAAGTAAATGCCTGAACCCACGCATTGCACCTGTGATAGATCGTTCAACCAGACCATTGTGGCCACATTTCCCAGCCCCAGGAGTGTGCTTACAAAATTAGTCACGGTGGAAAAAATGCGAGTCCATTAAATGGTTAAGTAGAAGCAGGCTTCTAACGTGGAGATTATACTATTCTCACGTCATCAGGATGTAAAGACTCTTCTAGGCATCATAGTCTCGATGTGAAGCCATTCTGAAATTTCCCTAATTCAGGAAAGTTTTTAGTTCAAGAAAATCCTCTGTGAAGTGTGAATTTACCGGATGATTCGATTATTACTGTCATTATTACTATCATTTTGCTCATACCGGTGCTGGAACACGTGCTTGAAGATCATTTAAGGCCTTTTGGTCATTATAGAAGTAGTCGCTCAAGAACAGGTTCTTTCCCTGTCTACGGAATCCCTTTCATGTTAATATCAAACATCAGCAATTACTCGTAGATTACTTTAAAACTAAAGTAATTTATGTAGACGTTACATGATAACAAAAACGCGGTGCCTTTCTTCATTTACTTGCGCCAAGAAATTGCTGTCGAATACTGCCAAACCAAAAGCCAAGGGTCCTTACTGCCTTCCGATATACGTCGCTGTCAGTTGTTCCATACGATTTGGTCGACGTGACCTGTTTGAAGTTGTGTATGACAGAGAGTGTTTTAGAAAATCAATTGTTGTCCTTTGCAATAAACAGAAAGATTTTCATTCTAAGCTATCCAAGTTCAAAATTTTCGCAATATTAGTTTAAATTTAATATTCGCTTCTATAATCTAGGAAAGTATTTCACAGTTGCAAAGCCCGCATCCGACTCATTGTCCTTACACTTACTCGCTGACCATAAATTCTAGCTCAGAGTGACATCAGTTTAAGTAACCTAATGTAGCTACGACTGTTTGCCACTGCTCTTTCTCACCGGAAAATGTGCAATTCACGCTCCAGAAGTACACTGTAACAGTAATTACTGTGAATATGCAATGCATACGGATTGTAGAATTTAGCGGTGCTCTTTTCCACTTCTGTATGCTATATGCCTGACCTAAACAGGCCCTTTATCATTACAGGCCCTGGGCGGTGCAACATCATACTGACAATAGTAATGTGCTTATACTGATAACCACACTGTTCATTTTACCTAATTGTGTAATCATTTAAATAAAACAACATGACCTTTCAGTGGGAGACATTTCGTCCCGCTATTCCTTCTGTGAAGTTTTTCAGTAAGCTTTTCGCCTTCCAACCAGCGAAATGCGGCAGAGTACGACCGGTAAACGAATCACAAACCACGATTTAGTGCCGTTAAGACGAAATTCTTTAAACATTGGCGTAGCTGAAGTAATTTAGTTTCTTCTTAAATCGTCTTACGCAGCAACGTTCACAGATATTTCAAACAGGAAAAACTATTTATCCAGGTACGAAGGTTGTAAAACAAACTTCCCACAGTTTGTGTCAGGTTGATCTATTCGTCTGATAGCACTGCATAAGTATTTTGTCTAAGAGGTCTCACAAGTAGTGTTCCTGTAGCTGTGGGAATCATTGGTTGATAACGAGTTTAACACCAGTGGGTACAGCACTGCTAAATATTCAAAATGATTATCAACCTAAGTCTAAGTTCATCCACAAACTGAGGCGTATTTATAATATTGAAGCTAGACTGTGTATCCTTGTCTTCCCTGAGTGGGCATCGGAAGGCGTTTACACACACGTATACGAGGGTAATCCCGAAAGTAAGGTCTCCTAAGGGACACGCAAGTGCCAACGCAGGCACAAACGAGAGATCCTCAATTCTAATGCCAAGCGGAAACCCCAGTAGCAGCTGCATGTTGGCAAAGTGATAAAGAGCAAGACTACGGATACGAAGGTCTCTGGTTCAATCCCCCGTCAGGCCCACGATTTTTATGTGCCATTTTAAACTTATTTCCCCTCGTGTAGTGTTTGCTGATGTGAAAAATTCCGAGTAGCTCTGTGGCCCGACAGCTACGTTAAACTGTAGGTTTCCCTATTAACTGGCTAGGTAAGTCAATTCAAAGGTCAGAGGAAAGCAACGGCATACCACCTGCAACAGGACCGTGCCTATTAAAGCACCGTGGCGTTCAAACCATTCTTCCGACTGATTACTGTTTTACTTGCTATGGGTTCCAAAGTTGATCATCTTCGGGTTATTCACATGTTTGTGCTCTCAGGCTGCAGCTTTGATACCAGAAACGTAAGTAACTAGCCGAGCTCTGTCACTGTTCGAGTTGTCAAGGTGGTAGACGACGATGCTGTCGACCCCAGTTACAATCTCGGTCACGGCTATGTTTCAGTCGTATACCACTATGTGACTTTCTGCGTATTTCAAGATATACTTTTATACACTTGGTACGCATCCAAGTTGATATCTGATAGAGATGTATTTAGCAACATGACTCATATATGTTTTCCCTGCACTATATCGGACAACACGTCAGTGCAGCAAGATTCCGTTTGTGTTTTGCGCATGGTGCAAGAAATATTTGTGTTTTGCTTGCGTCTGTGATAGGTTTCACCTCACTGAATGTGAGCAAGCTCACGAATAGACTGTCAGTAAATGAAATTACGCAATAATACACTTAAAAGATGTATTTTTGCATTATGTATCCCAATTAAAATAACTGTAAACAGGTTATATGCCTACTTGCTTAGTATTCGCTCTTCTCGATGTTTCCCTCAAAAGAGAGAGAGAGACGGAGAGAGAAAACAGAAAATGATAGTAATAATGACGGGAATAATCGAATTATCCGGTAACTTCACACTTCACAGCAGATTTTCTCGAACTAAGAAATTTCCTGAATTAGTAAAAATTTCAGAATAGCTTCACATCGAGGCTATGACGCCTAGAAGAGTCTTTACATCCTGCTGACGTGAGAATAGTATAATCCCCACGTTAGAAGCTTGCTTCTACTTAACCATTTAATAGACTCGCATTTTTTCCACCGTGACTAATTTTGTAAGCCAAGCACATCATCCGTTACAGCACACTCCTGGGGCTGGGAAATGTGGCCACAATGGTCTGGTTGAACGAACGATCACAAGTGCAATGCGTGGGTTCAGGCATTTACTTTTAAGAGGCACAAACAGATTTACTTTACCTCTGGTAACCTCAAGAGAAAGACGTTATAATCCAGAATCTGCATTAAACATCACGTTCCTTCATTCCCAACTGGACATAGCCGGTTTACTTTGGGAAATGACCTAGGCGGAGGTCATGGTAAAGAGAAATACTGTCGCCAGTAAACTTAGTTACATTAGAAAATTTTATTTTATTTGATGAACCGATAGCCATTTAAAGGAACAGAGCTCTTATTTTACTTGTACTTGACTGAACTAGAAACGTTGAAAAATTTGGTGCTGGACTGTGATTCGAATTCGCATCTCCTCTTTCGAGGATCTGAATCTCTCGGAACAGTATAGTTCAATCATTTCGTCCCTTTTTCCAAGCCTGTGTGTCAGTATTCTCATCGAGTGTGCCGCAATGGTGTTATGATAGAAAAATGAGTGTCAGAGTAGAGGATTTGTTGGTCTGTTGGATTGATGGTAGGTTACTATGGCAATGGTCTGGGTTCGTTTCCAACTTCTGCTGATGATTTTTAATAGGGAGAGACAGATTCTATTCTCTTCTGGCTACGTTAAGTGAAGAAGGTATAATGACATTGTGGTCTGGAATTTACATTAAACATGATTTCCTTCTCTACCAAGTAGATGGTAGGTTGAATCACAATAAAGTCAGGAGTGGAGAAATATACTAGTTATTTATTTCTAGTGACGAAACAAACGCTATGTAGGGTCACAGGATACTTATTCCATGTTTTATTTGAGCTTCTGTATGTCGATAAAATGGGTTCTGAACATGGAATGTAACTCAGACGCGCAATTTGTACCCTTCGTCACAATACAGCTCGACTACAGTTTGTTATTTGTTCAAAAGTGCAGATTCCTCAACATCTCCACATATTGCGCGTGAATGGGTTCGAATCATGGCCTGGCACTAAAGTATTCATTATGTATTATCAAGCTCTAGCATGAGAGCAGCTATCTGCTGGTGGATAGTAATTCTGATTTTTAACGCATTTTCTTTCGTTGTCAACACTAACGATATCTGACGTTTTTGACTCCCAGTGAGACACAGAACTATTTGAGAGATCACTGTAAGTTCAAGGATGTTATTCCGAGCTGCTGGCGCAGAAAAATTCGGTAGCTGACGTCTCTTGTGTGTAGTCAACATCGATATGTGTGGAGTTCGATTCCCAGTCTGCAATAATTTCTTCGTCATATATATCATTTGATATGTCACAGTTGATTGTGCTTTGATAATAATCCGATTAGGTTCTGGGTTCGAATCCCTGTCCAACACAATGCTTTACCTCACGGCATTCCAAGTAAGTTACTTGTGAAGAAGTAATATTTAACATCTCTTGTAGTTCGTTAGCAGGGACAGTAGATGCTGGGTAGGAATTCGGCCCGTTTAAAATGTTTACGTTATGTAATTTAAAGTTGATATCTGCTAACTGCTACTGTCTAAAATCGAGGTATATCACTCTCTATATGCATAGTCAGGAATGTCTGATAGTTTCCGTCAGTCACGAAAGATGGGTTTGAATCCATATGCAGAACGAGACTGTTCGTCGTCTCATTTGAAGTTCATACATATTCTGAATTATCTGCTCATGAATAACTTAAATTTTTAAGTTATTTTGTGTTAAATAATAAGTACGGTATCTTCTGATTTGATCCATTATAAATGGTTTTTGAAAGCCTGAGACTGTAGATTCAATAGGTTTGTTTATAAGTAAATAAATCTTCTGCTACCAGTCACGATTTTCTTTATTTTACTATTCACACGACGCGTTTCGATCATAAAAACGAACTTGAAAATGGGAATTATTTCTCGAAACGCGTCGTGTGAATAGTAAAATAAAGAAAATCGTGACTGGTAGCAGAAGATTTATTTATTTATAAACAAACCTATAGTACGGTATCTTACTTTGAAGAAGAAAAGATGAATACGACGAACTTACTACGTTCATTACCTATCTGACGTTATACTGAGAGTGGTAACGTTTCAGGTATGTCATTTATTGCAATAAATGTGAGCTTACAAGCCTTAAGGACAGTCTTATCAGTGGTAAAGTGTTCCCTGATATTTGTAGTATCGTAGCATTACTTTACATCTTGAGTTATTGCGATACAGAGCAGTGTTTTTTAGTGGTGACTTGTTGGAACCATTTTCAATAGTCAAACGACTGTACCAAGGAGCGATTAGAAGACCTGCTAGACAGTTGCGTTATGTGGGTTGCATGCGAATCATTCGAAATGCAATTCAGGTCGTTCGGATACTTTTGTGCACGACTGTACATGGTGAAGTGAGCTCAGCTTGCAGTAGTCATCTGCTATTAGTTTCAGGAGGGCTTTATTATCTGCGTGTATGCGCTTATATGCAAATTCCCCGTGTGAGCTGCTTGTATATTCACTATATTACGATCAGCAATTGATTCGACAAACTACTGCATGTTAATATGGTAATAACAAGAAGGAAATTCAGTATGATGGCTTCTTCAAATGCATAAACTGAACCCGACGCAGGTACCAGAGGGCGAATTCACCAACGCAAATTTAAATGACGTGATATCTGCGACGATTGATCTTACGTCGAAGCTACAAACAAAACTATTGCTGAACCTGTTAATCTGGCACTAGATCCCATTATACCAGTATTACAGAAATTAAATACTGTGGATAACGGTATCAGTAAGTTGATGATGATATGGCCACTATGAATCAAAGGCAAGAAAATGTGGATAATGACTTTACTTCTATAGAACAACAACAAGATAGTTTATAAAATCACTTTACGCAAATAACTGACTATGTCAGGAATCAAACTGAGCAACTAAAAACCGAGGATACTGGTCACGTGACTGAAGTGTTATGAAGCAATCTTGAAATCACAGTTAATGAAATTTCAGGCTTAGAAAATTCCATTGGAGGTACTCCTGATTCTACAGAGAGGTTGACTGAAAACCCTAGTACTTTGCATCTAGAGCAAGATATTCTGAAATCCACCATTCAACAGGTAGTAACTGAATCAGAAGATCTCTCTAATGATTACGAAAAGGAAATAGACGAATTTTTGAAGGAAAAGGACGATAGACTTACAGAAAAACTAGAAACAGAGTTAAAGAAGGCAGTACAGCAAAGTGTTACTGAAGTATATGCAAGCTGCTAAAGATGAACTAGGACTCACACAAAACTCTTTGACACAGTGTTTATATAAATGGCGAGATAATGTTCAAACTCACCTTAACGATCAGATGGATAACATAGAAAAGAAATTAAATGCAGAAAAGAATCTGCTTAGGAACGGTACAACCCAGTTAGCTCATGTAGCTGAGTCTTGCGTTGTTTGTCATAGTCCAGCGTCAAATGAAAATGCGAATGTTGATGAAATACGTTTTAATAATCTGCTGCCACAAAGCCATACAAGTAGGAGTGTGGGGCACAGCCTACTCTTTCTTCCGTTTTACTGGAACAGAGTCTCCTAAAACACAGGCAACATCAGATGTTCATACTGGAAAACAAAAATGTATGTAAAGTTATTTTTATTAAATCTTTTAAAGATGTGTTACCCAAATCATGGTCTGACCACCGAAGATACAATTTATGAGAGAGTGTGTCCAGGATGAAGCCAGCCTTTGGGCAACCGCAACTGCAGCATTCTGAAACACTTATGAAAGGTTTGAAAAAGCCTTTTTGTCCAAATACTAGTCTGAATGTATTCAGAGAGATTATGTAAAGAACTTTTCAACCCATAACCAAATAATGTCAAACAAGCAAGCTTAAAAAAGTATTTTGAGAAGTATCTGAATAAAACTCGCATCTGGGATGAACCCATGTCTCACAAAGGACAAGGAAGTTTAAAGAAGTGCTTTGAGAAGTATCTGAATAAAACATTTGGGATGAACTCATGTCCCACGAAGATTTACTGTGCATTCTGAAAGGTAAACGGCTGATTAACATTAGGCAAATGCTAGTACGAGCTCTGAATCAAGTTTAGAGTATTTCTTATCTATGCTAGATTCAATTGAATTAATGATCGAAGACATAGCCATAGTAATGATGATAATAATAATAATAATAATAATAATAATAATAATAATAATAATTCCCGTGGAGGCTCGGGAAAAGAATAGGCCTCCAGTATGTTCTGCCAGTCATAAAAGGCGACGAAAAGAACAAACCACTAATAGGGCTAACCCCCCTTTTAGTGTGATTAGTTGGTTCAGGACAGAACTAAAGAAGCCTCGGACAAGTGCCGTCATGGTCAGGGACGACGCTTGAACCCTATGCCCGCCCACAATGGTAATGACACTGCTAGCCAACTGGAAAATGAATTAAATCCAAATAGAGGTGTTTTGCAGGATATGCTTCCTGCAACCACCCTAGAAGGAAAACAAAGACAGAGGATGAGATGGTCAGATGAAGTTAATCGACAACTCATGTTCTGTTATTACCAAGCAACAAACCTAGGAACCAACACATCTGGATACAGATCACAAGTATACACAACATTTATTAACAGATACCCAGAATTAAAAATTTTAACAGAACAACGACTAGCTGATCAGATCCGTGTAATAATCAAAAATAACAGGATACCCCAGTCAGAATTAGAAAACATCAAACAACAAGTACAACAAATACTGGAACAAAATATGTGCAATTAGAAGAAGAAGAAAATACAGTAATGGACTCAAACGTCCCAGAGAAAACAAACAAAGAACAAAACGCGTCAATTAAACAATCAGAGGAAAACGAAATCTTAAGACAGCCACCAGGACAAGCACAAATAGGACATGAAGTGACACACATGTTAGATATAGAAGAAAAATTTCAGTTGACATATATAGAATACAAAGACACAAATACAGACATTAGACCATTCTTGCATAGACCACCAAATAACCCGCAAGTCGAAACAACGATTACAACTATCAACTCAATCATACACAACAAAATAAATGAAAATACAATTATGGAAGAGTTACAACTACTGGTTTATGTAGGAGCACTCACTACACTAAATATACACACTAGGCAGAGATCAGAACCAACCAACACACAGAAGAAACCCACAAAACCAGCATGGCAACACAGACTACAGATCAGAATAGAAAAACTGAGAAAAGACATTGGACAGCTAACACAATTTATAAGAAATGAAATATCAGACAAAAAACAAAAAACGTTAGGTAAAATCTCACAACAAGAAGCAATAGAGCAATTAGATGAAAAGAAGCAGAAATTACAAGCATTGGCCAAACGTCTTAGAAGATACAAAAAAAAGTGAAAATAGAAGGAAACAAAACCAAAAATTCAACACAAACCAAAAGAAATTTTACCAGACAATAGATAACACACACATTAAAGTAGACAATCCACCAAACATAACAGACATGGAACACTTCTGGAGCAACATATGGTCAAACCCGGTACAACATAACAGACATGCACGGTGGATACAAGCAGAAACAGACTCATACAAGATGATACCACAATTGCCTGAAGTGATAATTTTGCAACATGAAGTCACCCGAGCAATTAATTCTACACACAATTGGAAAGCCCCTGGAAAAGATAAAATAGCAAATTTCTGGCTAAAGAAGTTCACCTCAACACATTCACATCTAACTAAATTATTTAACAGTTACATATCAGACCCATACACATTCCCTGAGACACTTGCACATGGAATAACCTATCTGAAACCTAAAGATCAAGCAGACACAGAAAACCCATCTAAATATCGCCCCATAACATGCCTACCAACAATATACAATATATTAACTTCAGTCATTACACAGAAATTAATGACACATACAACACAGAACAAAATTATAAATGAAGAACAAAAAGGCTGCTGCAAAGGAGCTCGAGGATGTAAAGAGCAACTGATAATAGATACAGAGGTGACATATCAAGCTAAAATTAAACAAAGGTCGCTACACTATGCATACATTGATTACCAAAAACTTTTGATAGTGTACCTCACTCATGGTTACTACAGATATTGGAAATATACAAAGTAGATCCTAAATTGATACAGTTCCTAAACATAGTAATGAAAAACTGGAAAACCACACTTAATATCCAAACAAATTCAGATAATATCACATCACAGCCAATACAGATTAAGTGTGGAATATACCAAGGAGACTCATTAAGTCCTTTCTGGTTCTGTCTTGCTCTGAACCCACTATCCTACATGCTAAATAATACAAATTATGGATATAATATTACTGGAACATACCCACACAAAATCACACATTTGCTATACATGGGTGATCTAAAACTACTGGCAGCAACCAATCAACAACTCAACCAATTACTAAAGATAACAGAAGTATTCAGCAATGATATAAATATGGCTTTTGGAAGAGACAAATGTAAGAAAAATAGCATAGTCAAGGGAAAACACACTGAACAAGAAGATTACATATTGGATAACCACAGCGACTCCATAGAAGCGATGGAAAAAACAGATGCCTATAAATATCTAGGATACAGACAAAAAATAGGAATAGATAATACAAATATTAAAGAAGAACTAAAAGAAAAATATAGACAAAGACTAACAAAAATACTGAAAACAGAATTGACAGCAAGAAACAAGACAAAAGCTATAAATACTTTTGCTATACCAATATTGACCTACTCATTTGGAGTAGTGAAATGGAGTAACACAGACCTAGAAGCACTCAATACACTTACACGATCACAATGCCACAAATATAGAATACATTACATACATTCAGCAACAGAAAGATTCACATTAAGCAGAAAGGAAGGAGGAAGGGTATTCATCGACATAAAAAACCTACATTATGGACAGGTAGACAATTTAAGAAAATTCTTTCTAGAACGAGCAGAAACTAGCAAAATACACAAAGCAATCACTCATATAAATACATCAGTTACACAACTGCAATTTCATAACCACTTCTACAACCCTTTTGATCACATAACATCAACAGATACGAAGAAAGTAAATTGGAAAAAGAAAACACTACATGGCAAGCACCCGTATCATCTAACACAGCCAGACATCGATCAAGACGCATCCAACACATGGCTAAGAAAAGGCAATATATACAGTGAGACGGAAGGATTCATGACTGCAATACAGGATCAAACAATAAACACCAGATATTACAGCAAGCATATTATTAAAGATCCCAATACCACAACAGATAAATGCAGACTTTGCAAACAACAAATAGAAACAGTAGATCACATCACAAGTGGATGTACAATACTAGCAAATACAGAATACCCCTGAAGACATGACAATGTAGCAAAAATAATACATCAACAACTTGCCATAAAACATAAACTAATAAAACAACACGTTCCCACATACAAGTATGCACCACAAAATGTACTGGAGAATGATGAATACAAATTATACTGGAACAGAACCATTATGACAGATAAAACAACACCACATAACAAACCTGACATCATCAATAAAAAGAAGAAATTAACACATCTAATCGAAATATTCATACCCAATAGAACAAATATACAGAAGAAAACAGGAGAAAAAATTGAAAACTACATCCAACTGGCTGAGGAAGTCAAGGACATGTGGCATCAGGATAAAGTTGACATTATACCGATTGTACTATCAACTACAGGAGTCATACCACACAATATCCACCAGTACATCAACGAAATACAGCTACATCCAAACGTATATATACAACTACAGAAATCCGTAATTATTGATACGTGTTCAATAACCCGAAAGTTCCTAAATACAATGTAACATATACCGCACAGTTAAAAGGAAGTCACGCTTGATCAAGGTCCGCGTCACTTTCCATTTTTAACCGGACTTAACGTCTGAGAAAGTAAAGAAATAATAATAATAATTCATGAAATGGCAGCGGTGTGAATCAGGCAATGCCGCCACACCAGTTGCACGGCAAAAATCACGAGAGAGCAGCTGAACTTCGCGCTGGCTTCGTTGCTACGCCGTCAGCTTCTCAGGATGTCAGGTGGTGGTGGATACCTAAACTATAGTTCTCAAACTCAAAAAGAACAGAAGAACTGACGATAAATTTCATAATGGCTATCAGAGCAACGCATCACGTCCTTGGAATAACAGCATTAGTAATAGTCAGTGATATTCCGGTGCTCAAAATGAGTCACGGTTTATTGCTAGTCACAATAACTTAGTCTTTGGTATCCTAAACACAGGTATCAACCATTCTTTAGTGTAAGCTGCCGGCGCTGTGGCCGAGTGGTTCTAGGCGCTTCAGTCGGGAACCACGCTGCTGCTACGGTCGCAGGTTCGAATCCTGCCTCGGGCATGGATGTGTGTGATGTTATTATGTTGGGTTAAAGTAGTTCTAAGTCTAGGGGACTGATGACCTCAGACGTTAAGTCCCATAGTGCTTATAGCCATTTTTTAATATAAACGACACGAACCAGCAACCAGATTCTGGATCGAATTTCAATACTGACACACAGTGATGAAATGAGAATCCCACAGGCATTGTTGAAGTCACAGAGGAAGCACTTCCTGTGATTGTAAAATCAACAAGCTAAACTTGGGTTTATTTGGTCTCAATGATGACCATGAATTGAAACGGGGATAGTGAAATCCATCGACTATATTGTTAAGGTACAATGATGATTTAGATATCAGAAAAGAATTAATAGAGCAAAAATGAGAAGAGGTAGTGCGTTTCTCCAAGTACATGAAAGCAATAAGAGGTGGGCTGGGAAGCAAACAACAGGTTCAGGAGCTAGCTTTGTTATTTCCTCAGTTAGGCACCACTGAATACATTCAAACTAAGGCGGAACTAAGATAAAATAAAAGCGAACAGTTATTGGCTTACTGCTATGAAATAAATAGCGTCCTATTTTATCTCTGAGATACTCTGGTTATGTTTCTACTTTATGAATATTAACGCTATTTTATAATTAACTGCGATACATTAGTGGCTAATTGCTGTTACTCAGCAAGTATGCACTTGTTGTGGGAAGTAAAGACGGATATTACAACCACCGTAATTTAGGGAAGGCTTATAAACGGGAACAGTAGTCAATTGACAGGGCCCATACAGGTAATTAGATGTACTTTTGTCAGGAGTATGCAAGGGCGTAGACAGAATTTTGCAAAAGGAGGAACAGATTTGAAAAAAAAAATATTTATAATTTTCATTTATTTTGATAACAAATTTACTTATTTCGGTATTCGTCTTGCCATTAATTGACACAGTTATTGGACGTCCTCTTGAGGAATATGATATATTCTGTCACTATCCGGTGTGGCGGCGTAAAACTCCATTTTTGTCGTTGTTGTGGTCAAGACGCCATCATTCTTAACGTCCTACAGACAAATAAGGGAAGGACAATGACAGTAACCAAGCCAATTATGTTTCCGTGTTTCGAATTGAGTAATAGGAAGAACTAAGTGTAGTGTGCAGCTATTACTTGTGATAATTTGATAATTGCGTAAAATACGTGACTGTAGAAAATTCTGATTGTTATTGATCCGACTGACAACTCTACATAATGAAGAACAGTATTATCCTTTATCTATATGTACTTTTACAATATATTTACAAAAAAATAGAGAAAAACTTAATTTCTGCCCACAGATAAGCATTTATTTGAGCTTTTGGTCTATTTAAGATACTAGTACTAAATATTTATCATTTCTGGACATTTGGAATTAGTGAAAGACTTCTGAGTTTGATTTCATCAAATAAATATCATCAATTTCTTTGTCTCAATCAAAGGGGGCAACACAATGACATATTACTATTTTTCTCTTTTTTCTTGTACAGTAAAAGTACTTTTCTTTTCAAAGAGCAAATTGATAGTCCGAATAAGAAGTATGTTATTTGTGAGCAAGAGAAGACTCATGTGTGTTAAATATAAAGTCATAATGCTTAAAGTTAGGAAGAGTAGGTTTATTAACTGGGTTCTCTTTAGAAAGCAATATCAGACATTTGTCGGAAATATTTCACTCGTCACTTCCTTTTTTATCTTTTCTTCTCCTAGCCACGAACAGTTAAGACGTATTTATTAAGTCTCATTACTTGAGAATAATCACTCATTTTTGTTCTGATATTGTGTCATGTTGTTTTATTTTGTACCACTAATACCCTTGGTATATTATTCACAGGTTTTACAGTGGAAGTGCGGATAGTCTTATTGTATGGACGGAAAAAAATCGGCTTGGGTGATATCTTCTTAGGCGATATTACATCTTTTATTTCACCGATATAACTTCGAATTGCAGCAAATATTTAGAATCTGTTTGTTATTAAATTAATGACGTATGACTGCCCAGTGCGAATAAAACTGGCGCTCTTGAGATATTTCAAACGTTCACGGTTGCGACAGTAAGAAGCCAAGCCAGTTATTTCTAAGGAATGAGATTGCCTGTCTCACAGGAATTCAGTATGCACAACTCCCACTCTGTAAAGGGAGAGGTAAAAGCCAAAACTAAATACTGAAGAGGTAGCAGAAGAGTCTGACTACACAGTGTACCACTCGCAGTATACAAGCTGCACACAAACGCTTACAAACACCATCAAAGTATTAAACATAGTTAGCCAGTGGCTTTGCACACCGAGCATAACACTTTTTTCCAATGCTCGGTCTAGACGCAAGAAATAAGTTGAAGTTCCGCTTCATTTTCAGGTGACACTGGGAACATAAAAATAATGCCACCGAGTTTCCTTCCAAGTAATATTACGGCGACCATGCGGTCAATTACACATGCAGACAGCCCCCTACTGTCTCTCGTGAGTCATTAACACCTCCATTCGCTGGAGATGATAGGACCGTGCACGAGCCGGTCCGTGTACGGCGCTTTGCATCTTCCCAGGTAGACACCCCTACCGCCCAGTGAGACGCCGACGTAAGCGTTGCCTGGAGACGCGGCCTCGGTATTGGATATCGATAGCAGACTGGCTCACCCGTTACAAACAAAGTTATTTTTAAACAGCTGTTTTACGTTCCCATTCGTTAGAGCGGTCCCAAATTGGTCTAGTGTGATGTTGGTTTTATCGACATGTATTAAGAGGGACAGTGAAAGACGATGAACAGCCAGGCTACTCATGCCGCCGCAACGGTACTCTGGCCTGTACTGACTGCAACCGCCATATAGCAGTGCTGCTCACTCGCTACTGCACTACTGATCAGTCTTTGTGTTTTACACTCGCTGTGAATACATATTGATAGTGGATACACCGGTTCCCATCAGATCATCGAAGTTAAGCGCTGTCTGGCTTGGACGGCGCTTGGGTGGGTGACCGTCCGGAACGTCATGAGCTGTTGCCATTTTTCGGGGTGCACTCAGCCACGTGATGCCAATTGAGGAGCTGCTCGACCGAATTTTAGCGGGTCCGGTCAAAGAAAACGATCATAACGACCGGGAGACCGGTGTGCTGACCACAGACCCCCTCCTATCCGCATCCTCAGTTGAGGATGACACGGCGGTATGATGGTCCTGACGGGCTTCTTGTGGCCTGAAAACGGAGTAATTTTGTAATGGGAAATAAACCGACACTTTCCATCGACACAGGGGCGTGAAAGATGTGACGAGCAGTTCAGTTAGACGTTGCAAAAACGAAATTGCCAATATCTGCCTAAATATCGAAGAAAATACGCCTATGACACTTAGCGAGGGACACCCGGCATGCATCTATAGTGTGAAACAGAACTTCACTGACAAACTTTCGGAGGTGGCAGTACGGAGCATAAGGGACATTCATTCATGAATTTTTTGTCTAGGTAACATAGTTGAGTATTAAGGGGAGTACGTACGTCCTATACCCACAGTGTTAAATTTGCAGTATTGATCACCCATTATCTCAGAACCTGTGACAGATAGAGATCTGAAATTTTTGTGATGTATAGTATCACTCCTTTTCTGCTTACGGAACCAGAATAAAAATGTACAGAGAAATAATTAGCTAGTTATGATTTTTTTTTAAATGTTGTTCAATATTTTCTTTTAAAAGTAAAAACCGTTAGAGGTAGAGATGTTTTGGGAGGTTTAGTAGCTGCAGTATGTAACATTATGTGATTGCCTTATCATTTTAAATCATTCAATAATCGAGCAGTCGCTCGGCAACAGCTACAGTTAGCAAATAATGTTGCGAGAACGTAAAAGGAGAACGGCCTGTGGCGTAATGTGTTTATTGTCGAAGCGTCGCCAGAGATGCAGTGAGTTACTGACTTTGAAAACCGCGGTGCGAAAAACGGACAGAAGAAGAACACTTTTACACATTCTTTTGATGTACGAGATATTCTCAATGAACAGTTACTCAGTTACTCATTTTCTCTTGTCTCCTGTAACTTGTGTCGGACGCGCATGTCTTGCTGCCGTATTATTATTGTTAAAAATAATATTATTTTAGTGTAAAGTAATAGTGCAATACTAAAAGTGCAATACTGCATAACAGTAGATTTATTGTGCGACGTGTATGTCAAAACGTCAAAGGAATTATTTTCATTACGAGAAGAGAAGTGCCAGTCAAAACGGCATCCATGTTAAATCCTTCATTGCAGTGTAAGTTCATCTATTAATTGCCATAAACTCAGAGTTAAATGAAACTGGTGTATGGACTATTTATTTAGTATAGACTCTATGTCTCACTTCTTCATGAAGTTATTTAATTTTCTTTATGTTTCTACCAAATAGAGAGTTCACAGTCACGAATTCTTTCGTCGAAATCGGACGGAAGTTGCATGCGGCGAAATATTTTCTCCGCGCCATATTCTACTGGTATGTGCATGATAAACTACGGTCCCTTAGAAAATTCATGTTGAGGTATCCAAAAATAATTATATTTTGAATACGCATTTACTCTCCTCTGCAATGCAACTTCCGACTGATCAGACGATCCAATAAGAAACAGCCGCACACGGTTGGCGTTCGCAAATATATTTCCACCGCTGATTATAGCTATATGTTACAGCACAAAAGTAAACATATTGTTATAGTTAGCGACTACGAACGGGGATATTTATAACTGTATGTTTATGTATACACATTACGTAAACATATCGTTATAAGTATACTAAATGGTAACATAGTGTAAAATTAGAGATATGTATCTGTAATAGTTCCTGAGATAATGGGTCAAATAATTTTAAAAATGTCATTTCCGGCAAATCAAGTTCAAACATTTTATTTGATATTAACTTACACATGGAGGCATGCTAGCTTCTAGAAACAGCCAGGCCCATAATCAGCATTATCTGGATCCTGTCCTTGACTATCCTGCAAACCTAGAAGCTTCCTTCTTTTCCTGCCTCTAGCTCCTTTAGTCATTTCCTCTGCTGCACGCTGGGCTTTCATGATCCTAAGTCGATCCATTCGCTGAAAGGCTTGCAGTGTGTTGGCACCTGGAGTGATACCAAGTTTCTCTAGTACCCCAATTCTTCCCTTTATACTATCATTAAACGTTATCACAGTATCACAAACACCCAAGCACAGAGTTTTCCTTCCTACAAAGACATTTTTTAGTATGCGGGTCCAAATTACATTATTGAAAGACTCATTCAGGTTTTGTGTTCGACCATGGAGACATTTGGAAAGAAGGTCAGGATGAGCTAATTCTCTATATATTGGTTTAACAGCAGATGGTATGCTATTTTTGTGCCTAAATTGTTCCTCGCTACCCGCTGCCTGAGCTTTGCGGTACTTGCACCATGAATCAGCACCAGGTGGACAAAGACCATGTATCGGTGTATCATCAGTGGAAGATTTGTGGAAGAATGTAGCCCACACCGCTCGTTTCATCCCTTGTAGGTCATGTGTATTGTTTCTTATTGCCATTCCATAATAATCCTGGAGTTCATCAATGTTTTTGTCTGTAAGTCTTCCTTTACCATTTAGAGTTTTTCCATCTGATAACTTCTCTTTTCCTTTTGTCTGCTTCAATTTTCGGAGACGTGTTCCCATCCGTTTTTGAACGTGGCCCACACATTCAATGTTAACAATCTGCTTAGTACAATAAGGTTGGCTTTCCACTACTGATTTGTAAGCTTTTGAATCACCATCCCCCAAGGACTCAGTGTAACACACACCTCTCTCCCGTTGTGAACGTCTGAACATAGAAACAACTGCAGTAGCCTCCATACCCCTACTAGTTCCCTCATAATTCTTATCACAATTTGTTTTATGGCTTTCACTTGTTTCATCAACTGATTTACACTGATGGCAGTATTTAGTTAGCACTTCAATGTCTAAAACTTTACCTGTGTCAACATTAGTGACAGTTGCATCTGCATTTTTTGATGTGTGACCTCTCTTCTGCCATGCGCCATCAACTGCCACAGATAAATCTGTTGTGTTATTTAATTCTACTGCTTCTTTAGCAGCAGCTTTCATAGAAGCAACAGCAACAGATTTGACACATTCACCAATTACTTCTGTGTACATACTTGATCGGGTTGATGGGTTTGGCAAGTTCAGCGTTGCACATAATACTTCAGCTGCAGTCAATCCTTTCCCAATGCACCTCATTCCATGCAGGAATCTAACATTGCTCTCAAGCAACTCATTCTTGCACTTTTCAGAAGTCCAAAATGATGTCAGGAGCCTGCAAACTTCGCTCTGAATATCAAGTTTGTTAGCCAGTCCAGTCCTTGCAAATGAGTCCTCAGAGATGCTAATTTGCCCACCACAAACCTTACATGACACAACATGTGTGTTCTAACTCACTCAAATCTAAAAGAACGTAACCTAAACTATTTTGATCTTTGCCAATAAATAAATCCTCATGGTCTCAAAGTTTCCTCTTCGAAGCACTGGTACACGTGTCCTTATCACGGGCCTGTGAAAAATCTATTTCAGAATCAACACTGGATTCTGATTTTTTGATATGCTGATTTCCATGGAAACGTCGCTTTTGAAAACAATCCTTTCTTTTCGTCATGTTGAAAAGAGGTATAAGAGCGTCTAATAACACACCAAACCACTATGTTTTCAATTCAAAACACGACAACCACAAAGTAAATAAACCAAATGCATGTGCTATACCGCCATTTCTGTTTACACAGTGCATCCAACCTCTTAACACGAACATTAGAATGATTTCAAGGAATAAATAGCTGAAAACAACAGCCTTCTAGATTGAATTGTTCAAGAGACAGAGATACTCAGGCAAGTCAGTGCAGAACGACCCGATAATTTTACACACCCACTATTAACTTTGAAATGATAAAAACTACACTTCCAATTGGAATTTTTCGACAAATAATGCATCAAATTATTCAGGAGAGACCAAATATTAATAAGTGATAATAATCCGAAAATGTCACTTTTGACCAATTCCGCCATACGTACTCCCCTTAAATTGCATTATTACATGTGAATGTTAGCACGAGATAAGCCGTTGCAAATGTGAAATACTGGTACATTAATAACTGGTGTAACCGCCAGAATGTTGAATGCAGGCATGCAAATGTGTGAGCGTTGTGTTGTACAAGTGCCGGATGTCAGGTTTTGCGATAGAGTTCCACACCTGTTGCACTTGGCTGGTCAACACAGGGACAGGTAATGCTGTTTTTGGATGACGCTGACGTTTTCGTCCGATGGTGCCACATATGTGGTCGATTGGATACAGAGCTGGTGTTCGAGAAGGCCAAGGTAACATGTCGGCACCGTGTAGCGCATGTCTGGTTACAGTAGTGATACGCGAGAGAACGTTATCCCGTTGGAAAACACCCCTGAAATGCTGTTCATGAATGGTAGCAAAACACGTTGAATCAAAAGACAGACGTACAATTGTGCAGTCATGGTTCATGGAATAACCGCGAGAATGCTCCTGCTGTCACACAAAATCGCACTCCAGACCATAATTCAAGGTGTAGGTCCAGTGTGTCTAGGCCCCAAACAGGTAGAGTGCAGATTCCCAACTGGTCTCTGTCTAACCAACACATGGCCATCCTGGCTGTACTGATGTGGGTGAGAGCTGGTTTCTCAGAATGGTGCAGGATAAGGCTACGATTGTGAATGGGCCTTAATCAATTACTCTCGGTTGCACAGCAGATACGTAAACGTTATTTAAAGAAGTTAAAATTTTAAAACAATCTCTTAAAAGGACCAGTCTCAGGTAGCACCTGAAGAAGACAGCGAGGCACGCTGTTGAAATATCGTGCGAGAACGACGCGAACATCCGACTGGATTCCCGAATATCCAAGATGTCAAGTTTGAACTATAATATCGACTGACTATGAACACCTACAACAAAAAATGCCTGTCAGGTAACCTGAAACTCAAGCACTACACATCCGTCATATGAACAGAAACCCTGTATACCATGGAATGTCTTTCCACGAACCGGAGAGGTCTGATGGAGAAATAGAAAGAGGAGAATCCTCTGGAAGATCCTAGGCCCGGTAGAAGAAGATGGGGAATTCAGAAGGTGACATAACTCGGAGCTCTACGAACATATCGAGAGGGCCTCTGACTCTGCAAGAAAAAGAAGCGTAGCTTTCTATAACCATGTTGCACGATTTCCTCCAAACAGATTGACCAACTATCTTCTGGCAAAACAAGAAGGTGCGCACCACTTGGTTGACAGAAACTGAAAAGGAGGTTAAAGAACTAGGAATAACTGATCTCCAGAACAGATAGTGAGACGTACCCTGAAGGAAGTCCGAGGATTTCAGGAAAAGCTCCGAAGGAAAAGTACCCCCTGGACAGAAGAAAGGAAGGAGTTACATCGGAAGAGGATGTGACAGTACTGGGCAAAGGTCAAAGCCCAAAAGTTGAAAAAGCGTGGTCCAAAGTGGGCCCATTCGAAACAGGAAGAAGAAGATGACGCTCAGGTTCTGAATAAACAACCACTGTAACCTGTACGTCCACGTACTGTTATCTAGGGCGAAAGAGGATGATTTTTCTCTCTTGGGAAACGGGAAAAATTCATTAACTCTATTTTTTACAAATCAAGGATAAATCGTGAAAGTAACAATAACATCTAAGTAGATAATCAAATGTGATTAAATTTATCAGATAATGCAATTAATAACACGCCATCAATAAAACTTGTTCTAAATATCCAGATAAAACAGTCAAAATGCATAATTTATCAGCATTTGGTAGCCATGGTCAGACCCTTTGATATCCACGGTGAGGTGCCAGTGTTGGCAGCTTCATTGACGGAGTAATACCATCTGGGAGGCATCAGTGATTTGTGGGGAGAAATAAACTTGGCGATGACGAAATAAAGCTCTGGTGAACAGCCTGGTATGAGTGTCCTATGCAGACTCATACCAGGCTCTTCACCCGAGATTTATTTCGTCATAAAATACGCCTGGAGAAATTGAAGAATCACAAACTTGGTAATCTCCACAGTTGACTGGTACCTGCTCATAGGAGATATTATTTCCTCATTACTGTCTCACGGGTTTAGTATAATAGTGCAAGTTTATGTGCCAACTAGCTCTACACAGTAAGAAGAGACTGAAGAAATGAATCATCAGATAAAATAAATTATTCAGGTAGTTAAGGGAGATGAAAATTTAATTGTGATGTGGGACTGGAATTCGATAGTAGGAAAAGGAAATGAAGAGAAAATAGTAGCTGAATATGGACTAAGGGAAATAAATGAAAGAGGAAGTCGCCTGGTAGAATTTTGCACAGAACAAAATTTAGTCAACACTAACATCTACATCTACATCTACATCTACATGACTACTCTGCAATTCACATTTAAGTGCTTGGCAGAGGGTTCGTCGAACCACAATCATACTATCTCTCTACCATTCCACTCCCGAATTGCGCGCGGGGAAAACGAACACCTAAACCTTTCTGTTCGAGCTCTGATTTCTCTTATTTTATTTTGATGATCATTCCTACCTATGATGGTTGGGCTCAACAAAATATTTTCGCATTCGGAAGAGAAAGTTGGTGACTGAAATTTCGTAAATAGATCTCGCCGCGACGAAAAACGTCTTTGCTGTAATGACTTCCATCCCAATTCGCGTATCATATCTGCCACACTCTCTCCCCTACTACGTGATAATACAAAACGAGCTGCCCTTTTTTGCACACTTTCGATGTCTTCCGTCAATCCCACCTGGTAAGGATCCCACACCGCGCAGCAATATTCTAACAGAGGACGAACGAGTGTAGTGTAAGCTGTCTCTTTAGTGGACTTGTTGCGTCTTCTAAGTGTCCTGCCAATGAAACGCAACCTTTGGCTCGCCTTCGCCACAATATTATCTATGCGGTCTTTCCAACTGAAGTTGTTCGTAATTTTAACACCCAGGTACTTGGTTTAGGAATCATGAAAGATGGCAGTACAAGTGGAAGAGGACCTGGCGACACCGGAAGGTTTCAGATTGCTTATATAATGATAAGACGGAGATTTAGTCAGCAGATTTTAAATTGTAAAAAGTTTACAGGGACGGATGTGTACATTGACCGCAATTTATTGGTTATGAACTGTAGATTAAAACTGAAGATATTTCTAAAAGGTAGGAACTTAAGGAGATGGGACCTGGATAAGCTGAAAGAACCAGATATTATTGGAAGTTTCAGAGGGGGCACTAGGGAACGATTGAGTAGAACTGGGGAAAGGAATACAGTGAGAGACGAATGGGTAGCTTTGAGAGATGAAATAGTGAAGGTAATTGACGATCAAATAGGTAAAACGACAAGGCCTAGCAGAAACCCTTGGAAGACGCAGGAGATATTGAAATTAATTGACGAAAGAAGAAAACATAAAAACTCAGCAAATGAAGCAGGCGAAAGGGAATACGAACGTCTAAAAGTGAGATTGACAGGATGTGCAAAATAGCTAAGCAGCAATGGCTAGAGAAAAATGTAAGAATTTAGAAGCTTACGTAATTAGGGGGCAGATGGATACTGCCTACAAGAAAACTGAAGAGGCTTTTGTAGAAAAGGGGAGCAGTGGTACGTGGATTAACAGCTCAGACGGAAAACTAGTCCTAAACAAAGAAGGGAAAGTGGAAGGAGTATATTGAGGGTCTACACAAGGGAGATGAATTTGCAGGCAGTGTTATAGAAATGGAAGAGGACGTAGTTGTGTATGAGGTGGGAGACTTGATACTGCGAGAATAATTTCACAGAGCATGAAAGACCTAAATCGAACCAAGGTCCTGGAGTAGACGACATTCCGTCAGACCTACTGATAGCCTTGGGTTGGCCAGCCGTGACAAAACTCTTCTATCAGGTGTGTAAGATGTACGAGGCAGGTGAAGACTTCAAGAAGAATATAATCATTCCAATTACAAAGCAAGCCGATGTGGACAGGTATGAATATTACCGAACTATCAGCTTAATAAGTCATGAGTGCAAAATACTAACACCCAGCCTTTGCAGAAGAATGGAAAAGCTGGTAGATGCCGACCTCGGGAAAGATCAGTTTGGATTCCGGAGAAATGTAGGAACACGTGAGACAGTATTGACCCTACGTTATCTCATAGGCAGCGTGGGGGTAGGCGTTATCATGCAACAAGATGATTCCGTCCGACAGCATTCCTGGACGTTTTGACTTTATGACATGTCACAGTTTCTGCAGAATATCTTCATAGTGCTGCGCATTGATTGTGGTTCCACGCTTTAAGAACTCTTCGAGCAGGGGCTCCTACAGTCGAAGCAGATGGTCGTCATGACTTCACCGGAACTTGTGTGACCAGCTTTGGATTTCTATGGCGGAGGAGACGTGGAATGATTCCTGATTCCTCTGTTGGCTTTGGCGTTAGCCCTGGTGCTGTTGGAAAGCTGTCGGACGGAATCATCCTGTCGCACAATAGTACCCGTTCCCATTCTGTCAATCCAACGAAGGTTACGCTTAAGTGATTTGGTTAGGAAACACGGCGACATCCTTCGTACAGACTGGATCCTTCAACGTGTGATTTTCACAAATTTGGCGATTTGAAGAATGTCATGCTTGGACGTCTGTTTAAGTCGGATGAGGAAGTGCAGAAGTGGGAGCCGTTGCGGATAAGTCAGCGGTCGACCACTTGATACGAAACAGGAATTGGTCGTCTCGTCTCCCAATCGGATAAATGCCTTAACGCTTGTTGTGATTACTATTGAATGGAACTACTCCATGGTCCCGTTGTGGCTGGTGTTCGAGTTTCAATTGACTGCCCTTCATATAGCGTTTGTCTATCGTAGATACAAATGAAAAGGGCGAGTAGACGACCATGACACAAGCAAATAAGCCTAATAAGCATAGGTACGGAAACCAACAGTTTTTTCCGATACGACGTGCGCAGAAGGGGAATCATGCCAATGTCTAAGGTAGGTTTGCGCGTCGTTGTTTATGATAATGGGATGCTTAAGTGGTACATGCATGATGGTGCACCGACACACTTTCATATCGCTATTAAAGTATACGCAACTAAAATGTTCGACAGAAGATGTATGGGTGTGGCTTGCCAGTACCATTGCCTTGCAGGTGGCCCGGTTTGAATATGTTGGATATTTTTGAGTCGATAGTTACGAGTAAACGCTTTAGTATATTTCAGCTCTGGTGACACCGTTGATAAACTGCAGAATCACAGTGTGAGCTGGTGTGAATGCATTCGGAACACGCCTGGGATTTTTTAGCGTGTTGTGACGGTACGTCACATAAATATTGACATTTTTATCGGTTGTAAACATATTTTATGAATATAATTAGTATAAAAGATATAGTTAATTATCTCCAAACAACTGATATGCAGCGATAATTTAAGAGTAGCATCTTTATTTAACGTCTATGAAAATAAAAAAGGATCAAAAGAGACGGGATTGTACGGCCAAGGAGGAAGGACGTATTTTATGGTACACACACTGTTTTGTTTCGTGGTACGGAAGGCAGCCATTGAGCGGCTACACATATTTTATGTCAGTTATGCGTATTTATTACTAAAATGAAATTGTTATTATTATAAAAAAATGAATTTCTTTATAATAGTTGTCACCTCAAATGCTCACAGTGGCTAACTATTTTTAATAAGCATTTTTTCAGTAGTTTGCGCTGCGAGAAGCTCATCTTCCGATGCAGCCTCTGGTCGGCCATTACGCGCCGAAGTATTAATTTATTGTTCAAAGTGTTAACAGTAAATGTAAATGCGAGAGATTTTGTTACAAGAACCTTTTTAAATTGCAACAGATAATTAATTTACGTTAAAGTTCATGTTTTTAAACTATACAGATTCCATGAGTTCAGTAAGTTTTATCTTGGCCGCTCCACGGCAACAATCGAAATTCTCTCGAGCCTTGCTTTGCAATCAATAATTAGAAATTAACAACATTACATTCAATTCAGTTAACGGCAACTATAGCCGGCTGTTGTGGCCGAACGGCTCTAGGCGCTTCAGTCTGGAACCGCACGACCGCTACGGTCGCAGGTTCGTATCCTGCCTCGGGCATAGATGTGTGTGATGTCCTTAGGTTAGTTAGGTTTAAGTAGTTCTAAGTTCTAGGAGACTGATGACCTCAGCCGTTAAGTCCCATAGTGCTCAGAGCCATTTTTTTAACGGCAACTATAATTTAGTCATCACGTTCTTAATCTAAAGTTGGTACATGAATAACTAAGGCCCTTCAAGAACCCGTTTCATATTTACTTATGCACGTAAGTAAAAGTGATAAGAAAAGACAATATCCCTGAGAGAAGGAATCATGCTGATAAATTAAAAACAAAAATATATAAAATATATATGTAATTTTTTTTCCCCGTGTGGAGTTGATAGTCTCCCATCGGGCGCCTCCCCAGATGGCGGGTAGGGGAATGCTCTCCAGATATGGAGGGCACCGGGGAAATAAAATACCCGGGGTGGACCAAAACTATCAACCGAAATCCACTAACGTCTGCCTGGTATCCAGCGGTTAGGGGTCAGCGTCTGTTCGCCTAGATGGTGCGGCTGCAGCAACCTTCTTGATCTCAACAATCAAGTCGTGTTCCTCGTGATCTTTCCTCGGAAGGACCACCACCAAGTTAGTTTTCAACCTGAAAACCAAACATGATGATAACACAAGGAATGAATCCACTACCACGGGCACCAGTCGCAAGGCTGGCTTTACCTGGTCATCGGATTCCGGGGGACCAGGAGCATCATGTTACGCCTAAGGTTGAGAACCAGACGACATCCAAATTATTACACACTAAACAAAGACACTTTATCGATACACTTAATACTAATACTCTCTTCAAACTTGGTAAGGTCAAACAACTTACAGATGTCCTGCAAAAATTCCAGATCAAAATCCTTGCAATCCAGGAAACACGATTTGCGGATGAAAACCATTTTGACACAGACAACTACAGGATCTACAAAGGAAAACCAGCAGTTAAAACTAAAGAGAAAGGACTCAAACAGTTTGGTACAGCATTTGTAGTCCACAAATCTATCAGCGACTCTGTCATTGAATTCCAGTCTGCCTCAGAACGTATATCAACGCTCTCCATCAAATCGGCCAACAAAGCATATACCTTGATCAACGCACACGCACCCACAAATAACTATAACAAGAAGGACCCCCAGAAAGTGGATGACTTCTGGAATGAACTTGAAGAGACGACAAACAAAATTGCCAAACACCATGTAATAATCTTGTTAGGCGGCTTTAACGCACAATTAGGCAAAGAGAAAAAATACAGTTAAATCACCGGAATCCATACAGCTCACAAGAGAACTAATAAGAATGCGGAAAGACTGATAAGCTTTTGCGAAAATTTCGGCCTCGTAGTTATGTCAACACAATTTAAAAAACCCAACAAGAGACCGCATACTTGGAAGTCGCCCAACACAATGTTGGGTGAATTCCAGATAGACCATGTGGCCATCTCCAAGAGTAACACAGCAGAAATTCTGAATGTGAAAACGAGAAGAGGATTTTTTGAATCAGACCACCGTCTTCTACAGATAAAGACCAGATTACAACCCAATAGAAAAAAGCCAAAACTAAACGAAGTGCTGAGGCCAGACCCCGAATACATAAAACTCAACAAGGAAAACATCTTACAGGAAATTAGTCAGACAAACACCACAAACTGGACAGAACCTGTGGACGTCCTCAAATCCGCGATGAAATTGGGTCAACCCCCGAGAAGGAGAAAACACAGGTGGTGGAATATAACATGTGATCAAGCAATAGAAGAAAGGACCAATGCCTCGAAAAACTTCAATATTCACAAAATATCAGAAAAATGGCAACAATTTCTAGTAATCCGAAAACAAACATCGAAAACAATTCGGAGGGAAAAAAGAAATTATGACAAACAGCGACTGGATGAGATAGAACAAGACTTTAAGAAGAACAACACCAGGAATTTTTATAAGACGTTTAAAGAACATATTGCAGGATACCAGCCACCCAATCTTTGCTTCAAGAAACCGGATGGTTCACTAGAAACTAACACGAAGAATAACTGCCAAATCTTCGCAGACTACTTCAACAAACTTCTCAACTGCGAAAGACCTAAAGAGGATATTCCCTACCAGACGTCTACACCAAATCCCGACGCTAAACCACCAACCATCAACGAAATAGCAGAAATTATCAAGACACTGAAAAACAATAGAGCCACAGGAGAAGATGGAATTATTGCAGAACTATGGAAGGTAAATGATGAAAGATTAACAGGAAAAATCCACAAAATCATATTAAACATTTGGGAAACAGAACAGATCCCTTCTGAATGGAAATGCGCACACATCCACCCACTCCACAAAAAAGGGGACAAAACTGAACCAAATAATTACAGGGGTATCTCACTCGTGCCGGTCACATATAAAATCCTATCAAAAGTTCTCATGAATAGATAGATGAACAAGCTGACCCACAAATAGGAGAATAACAGGCTGGTTTTCGCAAGGGACAATCATGTATAGAACAGATCTGGAATCTGAAAATGATTCTCCAGATGAGAAACACCCGAAACACAGTGGTCACTTTTGTAGATTTTAAAAAGGCCTACGACTCAATAGACAGAGTAGCACTCTGCAACACGCTGGAAGAATTCAGCATTGACAGAAAGACAAGAGCAATCATTCGGCAGACATTAACTGACACAGTCTCCAAGGTCAAATTTATGGGGGATATCTCTGAGCCATTTGAAATCCAAACTGGAGTGCGACAGGGTGACGGACTTTAACCATTACTCTTTAATATCATTCCTAAAAAAATTATCAGGACATGGGAAAAAGAAGTCAAAGGAATCCAAATTTGCATTAAAAAGATAATAGATTCAATGTGAAGTGTTTAGCTTTTGCAGATGACCTTGCAATCCTCACAAATCATAGAAAAGAAGCCACTAACGCCATAGAGAAGTTACACGAAATTGCACAAAGAACTGGCCTGCAAATTTCGTATGAGAAAACCCAGTACATAGAAAGAGTGCCACAAGACAAATTGCCTTTTGTGACAACCCATGGGAAATCGTACAAGTGCCACATTTTAAGTACCTGGGAGAAATAATCCAGCCATCAGGGATCAACCTAAAGGCCAATGAGGAAAGAATAAAAAAAACTACAGAAAGCACGTGGAACTATTATAACAAGAAGTCTATATCCATTAACGCAAAATTGAGGCACTACAACACTGTAGTACTTCCAGAGGCACTGTATGCATCTGAAACAACACAAATAGGTGGGCAAACTAAAATCAAAGAAATAGAGAAACAAGAAAGGAAAATTCTCAGGAACATTTTTGGCCCGATACAAGAGCAAAGAATCTGGAAGAAGAGACCAACATCAGAATTATATAAATACACAGACATGATTACGGATACAATAAGGAAAATAAGAATGCAGTTCTACGGACATATCCACAGGATGAATGAAAACAGATTTTCAAAGCGAATTCTTAAAGTCATCAACTCAGGCAGGGGAAAAACAAAATGGATAAAAGAAGTTGAAGAGGACCTCAGACAAGCACAAATAACAGTAAACGATGCAGAAAATAGAACTGAATTCAGGAACATCATCGAAAAACATAAATTTGACACCACAACACAGAAGAGACCAGGATGCAAATGGACAGCGGAGCGAAAGAAACAACATAGTGAACACATGAAGAAAATTTGGGCTCAGAAAAAACATAAACAATCATCATAAAGGAATTCAAGTTCAAACGTTCTCTTTAAATGGGAATAATCGAAAACAATAATAATAATAATATATGTAATTTTTTGTATATGACGTAACAAATGCCACAGACGTCACAGTGTACAGCTATCGATAAAGAGACGTACTGAAGCCTGATTTCACGTGAAAGGTCGCGATGTGAAATACTTGTTGCTGTGCGTTAATCCTCAAGTACATATCTGCCGCTTGGGCAATCTGGAACTCTGTTGTAAGGTCTTCATGTAGTCAATCGTAATATGTCATAGCAGGGAAACCATTGTTCTACATCTACATCATACACCGCAGGCCACCTAATGATGTGTGGCGGAGGGAACTTTCTGTGTCACTAACTGAGCCCTCCAACGCTGTTACACTCGCGAATGGCACGTGGGAAGAATGACTGTCGGTATGTCTCTGTATTGGCTCGATTTTCTCGAATTTTCTCGTCTCTATCTCTTCTGTCAGTCCTATCCGGTAGGGATCCCAGACAGATGAACAGTACTCAAGAATGAGTCGAACAAGAGCCTTATGAGCCACTTCCTTCGCTGATGAGTTACATTTTCTTATGATTCTTTCTATAAATATGAGTCTGGCACCTGCTTTTCCCACTATTTATTTTATAAGGTCATTCCACTTAAGATCGCTCCGCATAATTACTCCTAGATGTTTTACAGTAGATACTGTTTCCAGCGGTTTGACATTAATAGAGTAGCTACACATTAGTGGATTTCTTTTCCTAGGAATGCCCAATATGTTACATTTATTTACGTTCAGGGTCAACTGCCAGAACATGTACTTTAATAAATTCTGTGGAGGTCATTGTGCAAATCGTTACTATGATCTGGCGTTGCTGCTTTGTTATAGACAAATGTTTCATCTCAGAACAGCCTTAGAGAGCTTCCAACACTTTCTACGAGATCATCTACATATAATGTAAATACCCAGTGGGTCCGAAAGCTGCTGGTAGGGCCTCTTCCACATCACGGACGAGACCCCTCGGCAAATGTACCTCGTGCACGCTAGCATTCTTTCCTCCCTTGCCTGCTATTTACCTGAGGGGCTCCATCAGCCGCCTAACATTGGAGCTACCAATGACAAGCATATGCACCCTCTGCATGTCCGGACTGGGCAGGAAAATCGGACACTGGCACAACGGGAGAGGCAACTCGTGCTGGCTCAAAGTTATCGTCAACACTGGGTAGCACCTCGTGCCTGTTGCTAGGGCGTAGGGAGCCAGCTGCGTGACTTGCTCCCTCTTTCGCCTTCCGTCCAGTGACATGTGAACCCACCACTGTCTGCCACTCACTCTCGAGTGAGGACGGACCGGTCAGATCTTGCGACATCCTTGTCAGCAGGGGATTCCAGAGGCACCGAAGGTTTACGGACAGCAGCCAATTCTCCTTGTATTCGCTCACAACAAGCACAG
Organism: Schistocerca piceifrons; assembly: GCF_021461385.2. NCBI lineage: Eukaryota > Metazoa > Arthropoda > Insecta > Orthoptera > Acrididae > Schistocerca > Schistocerca piceifrons. The sequence continues at coordinate 806,246,895 of NC_060138.1, forward strand.
TTCCTAGCCATATCGCAGTGTGTAAAAATACACTCATGGAAATGGAAAAAAGAACACATTGACACCGGTGTGTCAGACCCACCATATTTGCTCCGGACACTGCGAGAGGGCTGTACAAGCAATGATCACACGCACGGCACAGCGGACACACCAGGAACCGCGGTGTTGGCCGTCGAATGGCGCTAGCTGCGCAGCGTTTGTGCACCGCCGCCGTCAGTGTCAGCCAGTTTGCCGTGGCAAACGGAGCTCCATCGCAGTCTTTAACACTGGTAGCATGCCGCGACAGCGTGGACGTGAACCATATGTGCAGTTGACGGACTTTGAGCGAGGGCGTATAGTGGGCATGCGGGAGGCTGGGTGGACGTACCGCCGAACTGCTTAACACGTGGGGCGTGAGGTCTCCACAGTACATCGATGTTGTCGCCAGTGATCGGCGGAAGGTGCACGTGCCCGTCGACCTGGGACCGGACCGCAGCGACGCACGGATGCACGCCAAGACCGTAGGATCCTACGCAGTGCCGTAGGGGACCGCACCGCCACTTCCCAGCGAATTAGGGACATTGTTGCTCCTGGGGTATCGGCGAGGACCATTCGCAACCGTCTCCATGAAGCTGGGCTACGGTCCCGCACACCGTTAGGCCGTCTTCCGCTCACGCCCCAACATCGTGCAGCCCGCCTCCAGTGGTGTCGCGACAGGCGTGAATGGAGGGACGAATGGAGACGTGTCGTCTTCAGCGATGAGAGTCGCTTCTGCCTTGGTGCCAATGATGGTCGTATGCGTGTTTGGCGCCGTGCAGGTGAGCGCCACAATCAGGACTGCATACGACCGAGGCACACAGGGCCAACACCCGGGATCATGGTGTGGGGAGCGATCTCCTACACTGGCCGTACACCACTGGTGATCGTCGAGGGGACACTGAATAGTGCACGGTACATCCAAACCGTCATCGAACCCATCGTTCTACCATTCCTAGACCGGCAAGGGAACTTGCTGTTCCAACAGGACAATGCACGTCCGCATGTATCCCGTGCCACCCAACGTGCTCTAGAAGGTGTAAGTCAACTACCCTGGCCAGCAAGATCTCCGGATCTGTCCCCCATTGAGCATGTTTGGGACTGGAAGAAGCGTCGTCTCACGCGGTCTGCACGTCCAGCACGAACGCTGGTCCAACTGAGGCGCCAGGTGGAAATGGCATGGCAAGCCGTTCCACAGGACTACATCCAGCATCTCTACGATCGTCTCCATGGGAGAATAGCAGCCTGCATTGCTGCGAAAGGTGGATATACACTGTACTAGTGCCGACGTTGTGCATGCTCTGTTGCCTGTGTCTATGTGCCTGTGGTTCTGTCAGTGTGATCATGTGATGTATCTGACCCCAGGATTGTGTCAATAAAGTTTCCCCTTCCTGGGACAATGAATTCACGGTGTTCTTATTTCAATTTCCAGGAGTGTAGATATTAAGATCTCAAATGGCGGTACTGACTTTGAAATGTCCGCAGAATATAACGAAGGGAACAAAGAAACACTAAAAAGTGCTCTACAGATTTCTCACTATGTCCTGAGACGGCAAAATCAAAACAGAAATAAATTTAACTGAAGTGTATGTGTCTACAGTTACATATTACTATATACTCTACTTACCCGTAAATTAATGCATGTGGTAAGTATGCAAACTGGAATGCTCTGGTCTAGATTATATACTATGTACAAGCACGAAATTTAAGCTTAGTGGCGTGACGTGGCAGTCTGATGGCGGGAATATTGCACTATACAGTAATTTGCTAACCATTAGTCTACACAGTGAAATATACAGGTATAATTCACGCTTTTGAAGAAGCACGTGAAAAAACCAGAAACTAAACTAAATAACTGTGTATGAGGCAAGTGCTGCTTCTGCTACCGCTGCTGACGCGTGCACGCGGTTCGGCGTCTGCCGGTATTATTGTGATTGTCCGCTTATTCCATTGTCCTCTACTCGCACCTTTCGTTTGTATCTACAACAGGCGAAACACGGTGTGTAAGCGGAGCAAAGACGAATGGAGAATTATTCTATCGATGGTAAGGTGTGCAAATGGGGAAATATACTGAGGCAAGCGATGTCGGGCATATTGGGCAGATTGTTAGGGCAGAAGCCTGGCAAGGATCATTCTAAAAAATGCGACGCTGATCAGCTGCTCGCGTGCAACAGTTGTGAGCGTCTATGGTAAACGTGAATTGTTTCTTTCGTCTGTGCTTCGGAGCTTCCTTGGTCCCGAAATCACATTTGCTGTCGCGGCGTGAACCGACGTACCTGTGTAAACGTTCGGCGCGCGAGACAAGTTATGCGACATACTGCTCCACAGATATGATTGGACACGTTTATTGGTGGACACAGACTATTTCTCTTCTCTTACGATCTATCAAATCAATCAAAATAGACGTCGCAGTGACCTATGAGACGTATGAGGGACGGCAAGTAAATAATACAACATATTTTTTCTGATTGTAGATTGGTTTTATTCAGGATTACAATACAAAATATTATTCACCACACTTATGGCTACAAGACAGTACTTTTCAGCACCATCTCCGTTCATTGAGATGGTCTTACGCCACCTTAATAGAAGGACCTGCATGCCCGCATCGCACTACTCCACAGGTCGACGTCGCAACCAACGTCTTGTTGCATTAATAACCTCATCATCCACGTACTGCTTCCTGAGGAGAGCATCTTTCATTGGGTCAAAAAGATGGAAGTCTGAAGGTGCGAGATGGGGCTGTAGGGTGGATGAGGATGAACAGTCAAGTTTTGGGAGCTCCTGTCATGTGCGCAGAGCCGAGCGCTGTGGCCGAGCGGTTCTAGGCGCGTCAGTCCGGAACCGCGCTGCTGCTACGGTCGCCGGTTCGAATCCTGCCTCGGGCATGGATGTGTGTGATGTCCTTAAGTTAGTTAGCTTTACGAAGTTCTAAGTGTAGGGGACTGATAACCTCAGATCTTAGGTCCCATAGTGGTCAGAGCCATTTGAACCATTTGAACGTGCGCAGACGTGTACGAGGCCTTGTGTTGTCGTGAAGAAGGAGAAGATCGTTGGCATTATTGTAACGTCGAACACGCTGAAGTCGTTTCTTCAGTTTCCTTACGGCAGCACAGTATACTTCAGAGCTGCTCGTCGCATCGTGAGGGAGGACATCAACAGAATAACTCCTTCACAGTCTCAGAAGACCGTCGACATGAGTATACCGGGTAACAATAATAACGCGTGACGAGGGCCTCCCGTCGGGTAGACCGCTCGCCTGGTGCAAGGCTTTCGATTTGACGCCACTTCGGCGACTTGCGCGTCGATGGGGATGAAATGATGATGATCAGGACAACACAACACCCAGTCCCTGACCGGAGAAAAAACTCCAACCCATATACATCTACATCTACATCCATACTCCGCAAGCCACCTGACGGTGTGTGGCGGAGGGTACCTTGCGTACCTCTATCAGTTCTCCCTTCTATTCCAGTCTCGTATTGTTCGTGGAAAGAAGGATTGTCGGTATGCCTCTGTGTGGGCTCTAATCTCTCTGATTTTATCCTCATGGTCTCTTCGCGAGATATACGTAGGAGGGAGCATTGTACTGCTTGACTCCTCGGTGCAGGTATGTTCTCGAAACTTCAACAAATCCCGTACCGAGCTACTGAGCGTCTCTCCTGCAGAGTCTTCCACTGGAGTTCATCTATCATCTCCGTAACGCTTTCGCGATTACTAAATAATCCTGTAACGAAGCGCGCTGCTCTCCGTTGGATCTTCTCTATCTCCTCCATCAACCCCATCTGGTACGGATCCCACACTGCTGAGCAGTATTCAAGCAGTGGGCGAACAAGCGTACTGTAACCTACTTCCTTTGTTTTCGGATTGCATTTCCTTAGGATTCTTCCAATGAATCCCAGTCTTGCATCTGACTTACCGACGATCAAGTTTATATGATCATTCCATTTTAAATCACTCCTAATGCGTACTCCCAGATACTTTATGGAATTTGCTGCTTCCAGTTGCTGACCTGCTATTTTGTAGCTAAATGATGAGGGATCTTTCTTTCTATGTGTTCGCAGCACATTACACTTGTCTACATTGAGATTCAATTGCCATTCTCTGCACCATGCGTCAATTTGCTGCAGATCCTCCTGCATTTCAGTACAATTTTCCATTGTTACAACCTCTCGATATACCACACCATCATTCGCAAAAAGCCTCAGTGAACTTCCGATGTCATCCACAAGGTCATTTATGTATATTGTGTCCTACGACACTCCCCTGCGGCACACCTGAAATCACTCTTACTTCGGAGGACTTCTCTCGATTGAGAATGACATGCTGCGTTCTGTTACCTAGGAACTCTTCAATCCAATCACACAATTGGTCTGATAGTCCATATGCTCTTACTTTGTTCATTAAACGACTGTGGGGAACTATCGAACGCCTTGCGGAAGTCAAGAAACATGGCATCTACCTGGGAACCCGTGTCTATGGCCCTCTGAGTCTCGTGGACGAATAGCGCGAGCTGGGTTTCACATGACGGTCTTTTTCGAAACCCATGCTCATTCCTACAGAGTAGATTACTAGTCTCCAGAAAAGTAATTATACTCGAACATAATACGTGTTCCAAAATTCTACAACTGATAGACGTTAGAGATATAGGTCTATAGTTCTGCACATCTGTCCGACGTCCCTTCTTGAAAACGGGGATGACCTGGGCCTTTTTCCAATCCTTTGGAACGCTACGCTCTTCTAGAGACGTACGGTACACCGCTGCAAGAAGGGGGGCAAGTTCCTTCGCGTATTCTGTGTAAAATCGAACTGATATCCCGTCAGGTCCAGCGGCCTTTCCTCTTATGAGCAATTTTAATTGTTTCTCTATCCCTCTGTCGTCTATTTCGATATCTACCATTTTGTCATCTGTGCGACAATCTAAAGAAGGAACTACAGTGCAGTCTTCCTCTGTGAAACAGCTTTGGAAAAAGACATTTAGTATTTCGGCCTTTAGTCTATCATCCTCTGTTTCAGTACCATTTTGGTCACAGAGTGTCTGGACATTTTGTTTTGATCCACCTACCGCTTTGGCATAAGACCAAAATTTCTTAGGATTTTCTGCCAAGTCAGTATAGAACTTTACATTAGAATTCATTGAACGCCTCTCCATAGCCCTCCTCACACTACATTTCGCTTCGCGTAATTTTTATTTGTCTGCAAGGCTTTGGCTATGTTTATGTTTGCTGTGAAGTTCCCTTTGCTTCCGCAGCAGTTTTCTAACTCCGTTGTTGTACCACGGTGGCTCTTTTCCATCTCTTACGATCTTGCTTGGCACATACTCATCTAACGCATATTGTACGATGGTTTTGCACTTTGTCCACTGATCCTCAACACTATCTGTACTTGAGAAAAAACTTTTGTGTTGAGCCGTCAGATACTCTGAAATCTGCTTTTTGTCACTTTTGCTAAACAGAAAAATCTTCCTACCTTTTTTAATATTTCTATTTACGGCTGAAATCATCGATGCAGTAACCGCTTTATGATCGCTGATTCCCTGTTCTGCGTTAACTGTTTATAATAGTTCGGGTCTGTTTGTCAAAAATGGTTGAAATGGCTCGGAGCACTATGGGACTCAACTGCGGTGGTCATAAGTCCCCTAGAACGTAGAACTACTTAAACCTAACTAACTTAAGGACATCACACACATCCATGCCCGAGGCAGGATTCGAACCTGCGACCATAGCGGTCGTGCGGTTCCAGACTGTAGCGCCTTTAACCGCTCGGCCACTCCGGCCGGCACGTCTGTTTGTCACCAGAAGGCCTAATATGTTATCGCCACGAGTCGGTTCTCTGTTTAACTGCTCAAGGTAGTTTTCAGATAAAGCACTTAAAAAAAATTCACTGGATTCTTTGTCCCTGCCACCCGTTATGAACGTTTGAGACTTCCAGTCTATATCCGGCAAATTAAAATCTCCACCCAGAACTATTACATGGTGGGGAAATCAACTCGAAACATTTTCCAAATTATCCTTCAGGTGCTCAGCCAGAACAGCTGCTGAGCCAGGGTGCCTATAGAGACATCCAATTACCATGTCTGAGCCTGCTTTAACCGTGACCTTCACCCAAATTATTTCACATTTCGGATCTCCGTCAATTTCCTTCGATACTATTGCACTTCTTATCGCTATAAACACGCCTCCCCATTCAATGATAGCCTGTCTCTGCGGTATACATTCAAATCTGAGTTTAGAATTTCATTACTGTTTACATCTGGTTTCAGCCAACTTTCTGTCCCCAGTACTATGTGAGCATTGTGGCCGTTTATTAATGAGAGCACTTCTGGGACCTTTCTATAGACGCTCCTGCAGTTTACTATTAACATATTAATATTTTTATTGCTTGTTGCGTTTTGTCTACTCCAACCTTGCCGCGTCTCAGGATGTGTCTTGTCGGGCTTACGGAGGGAATTCTCTAACCTAAAAAACCCAAATGTGCACTCCAGACATACTCCTCTACACTTGTAGCCGCTTCCTGCGTGTAGTGCACGCCTGACCTATTCAGGGGGACCCTAAATTTCTCCACCCGATAGCGGAGATCGAGAAATTTGCACCCCAGATCTCCGCAGAATCGTCTGAGCCTCTGGTTTAAGCCTTCTACTCGGCTCCAAACCAGAGGACCGCGATCGGTTCTGGGAACGATACTACAAATACGTAGCTCAGATTCCACCCCACGAGCGAGGCTTCCAGCCTTCACCAACTCCGCCAACTGCCTGTACTAACTGAGGATGACCTCTGAACCCAGACGGCAGGAGTCATTGGTGCCGACATGAGCAACAATTTGCAGTCGGGTGCACCCAGTGCTCTCTATCGCCGCCGGCAGGGACTCCTCCACATCTCGGATGAGACCCCCCGGCAAGCAGACAGAGTGAACACTGGCCTTCTTCCACGACCTTTACGCTATTTTTTTTCTAAGGGGCTCCATCACCCAGCCGGGAATCGAACCCGGGCCCTTAGGGTTGACAGTCTGTCGCACTGACCACTCAGCTACGGGGGCGGACAGTATACCGGGTGAGGGAGTGGCTTCGAACTTCATCTTCGGCAGAGGGGTGGTTTAGCGCAACTCCATGTATCGCCGTTTTGTTTCCGGTTTGAAGTGACAAAACCACGTTTCTTGGCCTGTAAGAATGTCCGACAAAAAATTGTTACGATCAACCTCTTAACGCGCAAGCAACTCCCCACAGATGGTCCATCGTTGCTATTTATGATCTGCTGTTAAGCGGCGATTAACCCAGCAGGCACACACATTTCAGTGTCCCAACAGGTGGTCAACTGCGTCAACACTACCAGGAGAGGTGTTCAGTTGTGCAGTGACGTGTGTGATTGTAATCCTTCGATAACATCTAATGAGAATGTCTGCATATTCGAAAATTGCAGGATACAGCTGCGTGCGGTCGTGCGGCACGTGGGATATAGGACAGGTTCACACGACCTTGTTGCGATGATGATAGACGCCTCGCCCAACAACTCATGCTGCTTTTGTTCACTGCCAGATCTCCGTAGACATTCCGCAAGTGTCTATGAAAGCGTTGCTCTGATTTTCCGCGTAAAGATACTTATTGAGCGCCCCTCAGACATCACGAAAACAGCTGCTCCGTCACAAAGGGCACACGATTTCCAAAGACTACAAAGGCTGTCAACCAACTCCCTACACGTCTCGAGCGCCGAAACAGCTCCATGAAATTATTTATCGGTTTAGCCTTGTAGCCAGTCTGAATCAGGAGCGGAATGTATACATTTTCATTAGCTACTTCCTACGCGCGGGCCGAAATGGCCCAGCGGTTCTAGGCGCTACAGTCTGCAACCGCGGTACCGCTACGGTCGCAGGTTCGAATCCTGCCTCGGGCATGGATGTGTGTGATGTCCTTACGTTAGTTAGGTTTAAGTAGTTCTAAGTTCTAGGGGACTGATGACCTTAGAAGTTAAGTCCCATAGTGCTCAGAGCCATTTCTGAACTTCCTACGCCCTCTTAAAGCGCTTCTGTAATGTTCTGCTTCACGGCAGTACACTAAGAAATTTCTCCACCAAATGTGCTTATATGGATTGGGGCTAAGAAATGAAAGAGGAAGCCGCCTGGTATAATTCTGCGCAGAGCATAACTTAATCATAGCTAACACTTGGTTTAAGAATCATGAAAGAAGGTTGTATACATGCAAGAACCCTGGAGATACTAAAAGATATCAGATAGATTATATAATGGTAAGGCAGAGATTTAGGAACCAGGTTTTAAATTGTAAGACATTTCCAGGGGCAGATGTGGACTCTGACCACAATCTATTGGTTATGAACTGAAGAAACTGCAAAAAGGTGGGAATTTAAGGAGATGGAACCTGGATAAACTGAAAGAACCATAGGTTGTACAGAGTTTCAGGGAGAGCATAAGGAAACAATTGACAGGAATGGAGGAAAGACATACAGTAGAAGAAGAATGGGTAACTTTGAGGGATGAAATAGTGAAGGCAGCAGAGGATTAAATAGGTAAAAAGACGAGGCCTAGTAGAAACCCTTGGGTAACAGAAGAAATATTGAATTTAATTGATGAAAGGAGAAAATATAAAAATACAGTAAATGAAGCAGGTAAAACGGAATACAAACGTCTCAAAAATGATATCGACAGGAAGTGCAAAATGGCTAAGCAGGGATGGCTTGAGGACAAATGCAAGGATGTAGAAACCCAGTTATAGGCAAAGAAGGGAAAGCAGAAAGGTGGAAGGAGTATATAGAGGGTCTATACAAGGGCGATGTACTTGAGGACAATATTATGGAAATGGAAGAGGATGTAGATGAACATGAAATGGGAGATATGATACTGCGTGAAGAGTTTGACAGAGCACTGATAGACCTGAGTCGAAACAAGGCCCCCGGAGTAGTCAACATTCCATTAGAACTACTGACAGCCTTGGGAGAGCCAGTTCTTACAAAACTCTACCATCTGGTGAGAAAGATGTATGAGACAGGCGAAATACCCTCAGACTTCAAGAAGAATATAATAATTCCAATCCCAAAGAAAGCAGGTGTTGACGGATGACAAAATTACCGAACTATCAGTTTAATAAGTCACAGCTGCAAAATACTAACTCGAATTCCTTACAGACGAATGGAAAAACTGATAGAAGCTGACCTCGGGGAAGATCAATTTGGATTCCGTAGAAATGTTGGAACACGTGAGGCAATACTGACCTTACGACTTGTCTTAGAAAAAAGATTAAGGAAAGGCAAACCTACGTTTCTGACATTTGTAGACTTAGAGGAAGCTTTTGACAATGTTGATTGGAATACTCTCTTTCAAATTCTAAAGGTGGCAGGGGTAAAATACAGGGAGCGAAAGGCTATTTACAGTTTGTACAGAAAGCAGATGGCAGTTATAAGAGTCGAGGGGTATGAAAGGGAAGTAGTGGTTGGGAAGGGAGTGAGACAGGGTTGTAGCCTATCCCCGATGTTATTCAATCTGTATATTGAGCAAGCAATAAAGGAAACAAAAGAAAAGTTCGGAGTAGGTATTAAAATCCATGGAGAAGAAATAAAAACTTCGAGGTTCGCCGATGACATTGCAATTCTGTCAGAGACAGCAAAGGACTTGGAAGAGCAGTTGAACGGAATGGACAGTGTCTTGAAAGGAGGGTATAACATGAACATCAACAAAAGCAAACCGAGCGAGGTGGCGCAGTGGTTAGACACTGGACTCGCATTCGGGAGGACGACGGTTCAATCCCGCGTCCGGCCATCCTGATTTAGGTTTTCCGTGATTTCCCTAAATCGCTCCAGGCAAATGCCGGGATGGTTCCTTTCAAAGGGCACGGCCGACTTCCTTCCCCGTCCTTCCCTAATCCGATGAGACCGATGACCTCGCCGTCTGGTCTCCTTCCCCGAAACACCCCCCCCCCCCCCCCCAACAAAAGCAAAACAAGGATAATGGAATGTAGTCGAATTAAGTCGGGTGATGCTGAGGGAATTAGATTAGGAAATGCGACACTTAAAGTAGTGAAGGAGTTTTGCTATTTGGGGAGCAAAATAACTGATGATGGTCGAAGTAGAGAGGCTATAAAATGTAGACTGGAAATGGCAAGGAAAGCGTTTCTGAAGAAGAAAAATTTGTTAACATCGAGTGTAGATTTAAGTGTCAGGAAGTCGTTTCTGAAAGTATTTGTATGGAGTGTAGCCAAGTATGGAAGTGAAACGTGGACGATAAATAGTTTAGACAAGAAGAGAATATAGGCTTTCGAAATGTGGTGCTACAGAAGAATGCTGAAGATTAGACAGGTAGATCACATAACTAATGAGGAGGTATTGAATAGAATTGGGGAGAAGAGGAGCTTGTTGCACAACTTGACTGGAAGAAGGGATCGGTTGGTAGGACATGTTCTGAGACATCAAGGGATCACCAATTTAGTACTGGAGGGCAGCGTGGAGGGTAAAAATCGTAGAGGGAGACTAAGAGTGAATACACTAAGCAGATTCAGAAGGATATAGGCTGCTGTAGGTAGTGGAAGATGAAGAAGCTTGCACAGGATAGAGTAGCATGGAGAGCTGCATCAAACCAGTCTCAGGACTGAAGACTACAACAACAACAACCATATCAGCTGAGTGGAATCCATCAGCATCTCTTAGGAGAGTTAGGGGAAACCCTGCCCATTATCTTCAGCCAAATAGAACTCCTTTCCGCCAGGAAACGGAAATTGGGTGAGGGACTGCAAAGCAAAGAGGTATAGCACACATGGGCAGCTGAGAAAATTATGTTATAGTGGTTGAAGGGCGGTGAACCACGAATAGTGAGAAGGTGTGGGACATCCAGGTACCATTACAGAACGTCGTGGTCGGAGGCCTGCCTGCTTTGTAAAGCGCGATAGGAGGCGATCTGTAACAGATCTAACGAAACAGTTCAATTCTGACGCAGGAACAAGTGTTCCAAAGCACACGCACATTGCTGAAAATGGGGCTTCCAGCAGAGTACGCTTAAGTGTTCCCTAGTTGACCCAACGACATTGCCAGTTACGATTGCAGTAGACGCGGGATCATTGATGTTGCACAATGTATCAAGGAAAATGTGTCGACTGGTATTATGAGTCGATGATCGTGTCTGAATTCGCCATCATGCAGGTTAACGTGTGCTCGAAACATGCACTGCGGAGCGGCCCCTGGGTAGGGACGGTGTGATGATATAAGGGTCATTCACCTAGGCTTCCATTGAGACCTTTGCTAACAGTCGAAGGTACCTGAACAGCTGCAGACTACGTAAATAATGTGGAGCTCTTACTTGCCTTCATGCTTGATGTATTACCAGACAGTGGTGTCATCTTGCCGCGGGATTCCTGCTGCTGTCACAAGGCCAAAATCATGCTACAATAATTTGAGGGGGAGCATGATAGTGGTGTCATATTGCCCTTTGTATGGTCCATAGCCAATGCTAACTATTTTGGGGAAGCCATTTTTCTACTTTGTGAGGCTTTTGTTAACAGCACAAGCCTACAAGACATTAACTTTCAACATTTCAAATATGACTACAGATGGCGTAGTTAACGTCATAAAATGAAATGCATTTGAGAGTGCCGGTCGTCTGCAAACCTATTCACCTGTGGTGTATTTCATCTTTCACAAATTGTCAATAAAAGAACTGAAGTCTTAATGTTGTAACATTCAGATTTGATACTTTGTTACAATATGTTGTAGCATTCGACACGTATTGGATTTGAGGTGCAATCAGTAGAGGTGAAACTGTCACACTTTGCGTCGGCGGACAATGCCTACTACCTCGCCTTCAGCAGTCGCGTCGGTGCCGATCCAGGCCGTGGAGGGGATGGTTGTGCGCGCCCCTACCGGCCGCCTGTAGGCAACACGCAGAGCGCGCGCAGCGGCTGGCGGTTCCGGACCTGCGACGCTGCTGCAACAGGATGCTGCCTCCGAACTATCTCGCGGCCGCCGTGGCGTCTGTGCTTATCGTACTCGAGCCGCCGTCGTCACAGGCGAAATCTCTTGCCACTGGTGAGTGGGTCGCATTAAAAACTTATATTTATGTCTTCTTACCAGTGCCTGAATGCTAAATTACAGTTTTCCATGCATTACTATAGTATGAAAAATATTCATTGTCTCTTTGGAAACTAGCAAGTTAAATTCACGACTGGTAAGTTTGACGTACGTTAAGAAGCAGATGTTTCAATTTCGTTGATTACGAGAAATTAGAAATCATTTGTTAAGTTGCCTTTTTCATCAAAAATGAAGGATTAAGATATAGCAATGAAGCATTTTTTTGATTAATGCATGATTAAAGTCATTAAATAGATTCCACTGTGATGGAAAAATCTGCTAAGCCTTTCACTGTGGAATATAAATACTACTTATTCTCTGTAGATTACCATGTCGAGCTACCTGTGCTTTCCACATCAACCATAGTAGATGTAGAAGCCATAATGCATTTAAGTGCTTGGATGTCAATAGATGATCAGTTACAAATAATCAACAACACTGCTGTTAAGATATCAAGTACTATAAGGCGTTGAAGAGACTTTCCTTACGGGGGGACTGGGGGAAGGGGGGGGGGGGGGGGGGGGGGAGAGGATAGGATGACATTGCAATGTCTATTATGTTCATAAGCCAGTTGTTATAGCAACTGTTGATTTATTGCATTATATGAATCTAGGGACTATCTGGCATAATCTGCAGTAAATGTGATGAAATATTCTTCGTACTTCAAATGAGAACTTTACAACAAAACTGCAGTTTAATTTTCTACATTGAAGTATTTATAATCAACGTAATCTTTGTCTGTGGACAGCTATTAGATATGTTAAATTTCTTTTTAACAACTGACGTCTAGGTTGAACGACCAGCAATTATCCCATTATAAATATAAATAAAGCCATATTGTTATTTCTCAGTAAGTTATGAGTATGTCTTTTTATAACTACAACTATAAACTGTTAACAACAGTCGAATGGAAAGACATTTCATAAAATTCTAAAGATTCAGTGCGTTTCAAGCATGATTCGTGTTTTTAAGATACTTTTACCTATCTGGGAGATAAGACGATTGGCTCACATTATATGGATTCAGTAATTTGCTATTGAAACCCTTTATACTTTCTGCTGTCCTCTTTTCTTCTCTCCCTCTTCTTTTTTATGTCGTGTGTCACTTTCATGATTTGACAGTCATAATGTTGTTTTAATCTTGTCACCAGAAATATTTTCAGCAGCCATAGTTGTTAGTTAAACCTAAGTGTGGAAAGTCGTGTGTGCCATCTATCTGTGAAATGAGTTGACTTTGGTTCCGTGTTTCTTCGTGTTATAACATTGCGTAATCTGTTTGCATCGTGTGTCGCACCTCGTGCGGCAGAGATTGGGAACTAGTTCGGTAATTACTTAAACGAGGGTGAGAAACACTATGAAAGCACACTCGGGATGACCCGTGGCTAGACAAAGAGTCGTTATTTCGTCGCAAGGGTTCGAAGCGGGTCGGCTCACTTCAGTGCGAGCGAGCGCGCTAGGTGTTGAACTACACCTTTAGGTATTTCGTTGATTTCATTTGGTGGACAAAATATAAATAAGTCGTGTGATGGCGCAAGTGAGCTGTAGAGCAGCTGTCGAATGTAGCGGGGCATAAGAACATTGTGAAGCAATGAAAAAAAATAATTAATTCACTACCCTACAGAGAGATGCGGCAGTTCGCAATGTGGAATTCGTGTGATGTTCAAGCGCCTGACCGGTTACAAATGAGAGCCTTAAGCGCCCTTTTGGAATTCTGCAAAGGTAAAGCCTCTGGCACAAGGACCGCGACCGCGGATGTTGAGCGTGCCGAGTTTCTGGCATCATAGTGTGGAGAAAGTATGATCGGGAGTCTTTCCGAACGTGCAGAGAAATGTCTAGCATCACAGATATTATTGAACGTACGTTTGAACGTCGATCAGTGAGATGGAACAACGTCACCTGTGTCACATGAACGCCATCTCTCTGCAGTACAGCGTCCGGAGACGTCATATTGGCTTTCAGTTGAAGGCCCGTATGTATGTATGTCACCAGCCAAACCCGATTTTAGGATGAACTAGTTTCGCCTAGGTCAAACTCATTCATCCTTTTGACGATAGGATAAACAGTTCAGCCTAGGTCGAATCGGTTTATCCTAGTTAGAATTTACATGCTTTAGGATGAACTGGTACATCCTAATCAGAACTAGTTTCAATTAATTTGTATCTTATATAAGCTTTTCAAAGTAAATTGAATAAAGCAATAGATACAAAATAGTCAATATGATTCATTAAAGTTATTTAATAGCTAATCAGTAAATTCACATCTATCACTAGATCGACTTACATATATCCATCCACAAAAATCACCTTATCTGCAATTTGCTTATTTACTTATTTTTGCAAGGTTTACTTTGGTTGCACTTAGAATTACAGAGTACTTGTTTTTCTTACAACTTCATTTGTTTGTTGTATAGTTTTTCATGCAACTGCGTTTCACGAAGCCTTGTCCTGATACAACAGAATGTTTTGTGGCTGCAGTTCTTAAAGATATTTTAATATCTCCCACATCTAAAAATTTCTGAATGCAGACGTCGAAATCAGTTCTAGAAAAATAAAAAAGAAATTAAAATAAATATTTTTAATATTTTATTACAAATAGTTATGGAAAATTTTAATAAAATTATACCTGCAATAATGTTTTTGAAGTACGCCATGTTTGTTGCCAGCTTTGTACAGGTCCTCATCAGTGTTTTGAAGTATTACTCCAATTAGATTTCGAAGGTCACCTCTGCCTTTATCTACATCTGGAATCGGTATGGTTCAGTTGTCTCCAATGTCAGCTGGTGGATGAGAGGAAGCTTTCATTCTTTTAGCTTGGTTTCTGAAATTTTCTGTCGGAATTTTTCTAGCATTTTGAATGTCGTTTGTGTCAATTTTCACAATGTTATCATCATCACTATATCACTGTCTTCGTACTGTTCAGTATTGCTGTCATCTTCGATTGCCTTCTTTAGGTCACCTTCATCCTGAATATCATTTATGATTTCTTGAGGCAACGAGGAAGTGGAAAGTCCTACTGTAGTTTCGATTCCGAATAACGCATTGTGAGGTGATCGTTTTATGCCAGAGTGGTATGTTCGATTTTTCATGAATTGGCCATACCTTAATCCTTTCGACCACTCCGTCGAATTGTTGTCCTTTAACCAGGAACTTATCGTATTTTCCATGTCCTGATTGGCACGTTCAACAGAGCCCTGACTTCGGCTGTGCCTTGGTTTTCCATGCACAATTTTCAGTTCTGACCAAAGCTTTGCCAGTTCACTTATAACATTATTGACAAATTCTCTGCCATTATCAGATCGAAGAATGCACGGCGCCCCTACAGATAGGAATATGTCATTCAAATGATAAGCCACTTCTTCAGCCCTCTTTGATGTTAACGCATGAAGGAGAACAAATTTTGTGAAACAGTCTTGGTAAACTAGAATGAAATTTAAATTCCCGTCTGGTTGTGTTTGGAAATCAATCAAATCGACTTGCCATCTGCTATTCATTTCCGAATGGAGAACTGGCTTTGAAACTAGCCTTCTTTCCTTTTTTGTCTCCTTTTGTTGACAAACATCACACATTTATAAATAGAGGCACATCATTTCCTTTGCGATATTGGCATATTTTTTTGATGTCTCGGCTAACATCCTATCGCGACCACCACGACCCACAACTACATGAGCTGCGTCAATCACATCATAAAGTTCATCAGCTGGAACAAAGTATTTTATGTTCCCTTCACACCGTGCAATTAGTTTTTTCACTTCACCAATTTTCAAAACAGCAAATCGTTTCAGTATTCTTTTTTGTAATGATATTCTTTTCTCCAACTTTTCCGCGTCTTCTACTTGTTTAATCAAATCTGCATATTCGTCTACTGATAACCCGTTTGTTTTCACTCTGCAAAATTTCTTCCAGAAACTTTTCTCTCCATAGCTTTTGATTGACTTGTCTACTACACGAAGGCTCATCCATGATGGAACGCCTCACAATAATTATGCTAGGATTATAATAAAATCATTTAAACGCAACCAGCAACTTAACACGCGCACTCGGCGATGCAAAATAACGTTCAAAACAAAGAACAGTGCGAGCGAAGAGCGGTTGAGAGGTGCGAGGGGCAAGTCAGAGATGATTCGGGGATTCCCCGTTCGTATAGGCAGCGACATGCGTTCCAACTAGGCAAGTTTAGTTCAGACTAGGACGTACCAGTTTATCCTAAAGCATGTAAATTCTAGCAAGGATAATCTGATTCGACCTAGGCTAAACTGTTTTATCCTATCGGTAACAAGGATTCTACTGTTGAATAAGAAAAGTGATCAAGTAAGATTGGCAAAAGAATTTTTTTAATAAGTGAGAATGATGAAATAATTTTATCTTATATGCAAAACTACTGTAAATTTGTATCGCAGTTTTTGTAATGGAACTTGTATAAACCCATGTCCTTATTGAGTGGACGTGGTACTTTCCTTTTTCCCTTATAATATGGCTATGGATATTGAAGTTCTTATTTACGTGTATTACAGACAGAATAACATGACTAGCATATGGACAAGGGAACCAACGTGCCTTTTAACAAAGATAAAGTAGGACTTTACGCCCGTCCATTTCGTAAACAGTTTGATGTGCGACAGCCGACAACTGCCGCTGGAGCGCGCTGCGATCGCCTATACCATGTTGAGAACACGTACCGTATGCACAAGTCGCATCGTTTCTCAGCGTTCAGCAGCACGTTGAACTCGGCACACTCAACATTCAAGTTAGAAGGCACTGTCCTAGTACCAGTGGCTTAAGACTGAACTCTTTTTCCACAGGTGATACCACAACACATTTGAATACTATTCCTAACAGAGAAGAGTACATAGGAGACCGACTAACACCGGTATAGGGCTGGCTTCTGAAATGGAACAGTATTTTCGTAATTGATATATTTTGGCGTGAAAGGTTGTGTGCTAAATGAGATACAGGCAGAGAACGGAGGGAGTATCTCGGAGCAACATTAGCTGGGAAAGACGTGACGAACGTTCCTGAAGCCGCGCAGTAATTGACCTACCTATAGGTCACCGTTCCAGGGGTTTACTCTGAAGTCCATATACTGAGATGAAGTACTCGTAGATGTCGCCAGGATCAACTGCAACGGACAGAATGCTGCGCACGACACGGAATGACGTCGGATACCTCGGAATGTAATCGCAGCAGAGGTGCTACAAAACAGCGTGACATTCAATTTTTCGGTGTCTGGCAGCCATAACAACACTAAACACAATAACAACGTCTAAGCAGCCGTAGAACGATAACCAAGCCCTCTTCATGCTGTACAAAGAAACACCATTCCACGCGAATACCTGAGATCATCACACCGCAAAAGTTCGAAGGTTCAAATGGGTCCAAGCACTATGGGACTTAACATCTGAGGTCATCAGTCCCCTAGACTTAGAAGTACTTAAACCTAACTAACCGAAGGACATCACACACATCCATGCCCGAGGCAGGATTCGAACCCGCGACCGCAGCAGCAGCGCGGTTCCGGGCTGAAGCGCCTAGAACCGCTCGGCCACACCGACCGACAAGGTCGAATGACTGCTTGAAAGTAGAAGCTCTACAATCGGAACATTTCATACTTCAGGAGGTCGCATCGGTAAAATATTTTTTACGAAAACAGGAAACCTGTGGATGAACAACATTTCGAGAGAAGTTTGGCGTCTAAATTCATGTGATCATGCCCGCTATCCCAGAGAGCCTACTACAACTCTTCAATGCTTCCAATATCTTAACTCCACGCTACTATGAATCGTTTACATTACCTACGCGGAAAGTATGTTTCAATGCTATAAACGAAACGTCAGCAGCACTTAGTGATCTTTTAAAACCCTTTTCGGTGAACTGACTGGCTTTTATTTGACCCTTGTGAATTACAACTGAGGATCAAAAACGACACATCGGTCATCGAATGTAACCATCATGCGATAAATATTATTAACATCTCACTACAGCAGAAGATCAAAAGTTGGTGTTGTATCAAAAAACTGTTTCGAATTACTTACGAGAAGGCGCATAAAGAGCGTGCCTGTATTCACTCCAGACTACCGAAATTGTGCACTTGTTGACGTACCGCCTTCAGGTACTTGGAAATAACGGAGACAATGGCGGTTGTTCTAGTCTTACGGATTATGGCCATGGCGCTATTCCTCTGGGACTATACAATAGCCAGCGCAGAATATAAGTACTCCAAACTCCTATTGTAACTGACAAAAGATGGACGGAGAGATTCTCGGTCTTGTGCTTCAATAAGCTCACAGTTCTCGGTACGGCTATTTCTCGCCGTTTCACGGAACACCAATTCATTCAGGTATGTGCCAACAACGCTAACTTCTAAGAGAGGAAGTCGACTTCAGATAGCACAGAGAAAGAAATATCTTTTTACCTTGGGATCATGATTAAAAATAATTGTTATATTTTTTAATGGAAACACTTCCATTGGCGAGTTCCGTGTGGAAATTTTTATTTAGTTAAAATTGTAAGAACGTGAGGATGTGACTCCGGTAATATATACTGCAATGACACATTCTATTAATGCATTGTTTTTCTTTGTGTCATAGCACGCGCACAACTAGCTACAGAAAATATCACTTTCCACAGCGATTTATTAGTATGCGCACCTAACGATGTCCCGGAGGGTACTTCTAGTACGACTAACTGTATCCAAGTTCCACGTTCCACTCGCATGTGGGGTGTAGGCATAATGATTGACAGTAAATCGCCTGTATTGGTTTTAATTTCTTGGATTTTCTCGCCTTGGTCATTTCGTGAGGTGTATGTGGGGGGAAGTAAAATGTTTTTCTACTCTTCCAGGTAAGTGCTCACCCAAAATTTCAATAGTTAACCTCTCCATAATGCACGACCTCTATCTTATAACATCTACACTGGAGTTTGTTAAGTGCCTCATCGTGTTGACAACATCTTTTACTTCAGTCAGGGTTGATGTTATGAAACGTTTGAAACGTAGAAATGTTTTCTAAAATGCGATATTTAAAGATACTATACTTAAAATATGGATACCCCTCACTCCACACACACGCATACAAGTACACGCGCCCGTGCAAGCGCGCGCACACACACACACACACACACACACACACACACACAGAAACATACCCATTGTATAGCCGTAGACTTGCTAAGAATTTATGGTATTTTGTAACTAAAGCAGGTGAATGATGTTGCGATTAGGTTTTTTGTAACTGAATACAAAAGCAGAGACAAGAATTATCATACCACGACGTGTCATTTGGAATAGAGGTATAATTCATAGGACTACTAAGTGTGCCTGAGGCTTCACAAGAAAAAAAAAAAGAAACTGATAGTTTGAATCAGGATCGTCGGCGTAGTCTGTTACGAGAAGATTATTAGTTTAAGTCAGTTAGCTGTCGTCATACTCTGGTATGTGATAGTTTTCATATCAGACCGTTCTAAAAACCAATAAACAATATTTTAAGGTTCTTCACAGGACAACATTAAACATTTTCGGAACATCGCGGGGCACGTCGTGTAATGAATTTATTTAGTTCCCTACTGCAATATCGTTTGTTCTCTGAAGATAGCTGATCCGTCTATGAAGTGAGTACCAAATCGCCGTCCCAAAAAGACATGATAACCGATATGGAATTTTCAGGCCAACACATTAAGTATTGGAAATGTCATATTTTCTTCGTTAACAATTGCAACAAGAAGCCATATACAATTTACAGGTCAGTTGTGTATCTAATTTTCGAAATGTACATCTTCTACAGAGTGTGGTGCTCCGTGGCAAAGTAAACTCGTATCATTCGTGTCGACCAAATTTTGGTCTCTTTGTTTCCCTAGGTCCCTTGAGTCAAATTCGTGGATGGATGCGTTGGCTGAATCACTGTCGAGTTAAGTATCTACTATCCCAGTCTGGAGATTTGTTACTATTCACACAATTAGCTTTCTGTAAATTTCCTAGCAGTAAACTGAATGTAGAAACACACTCTAAGGTAGAGTAGTTTAGTCGTTTACATGGATCATCGGCACGACGTGTCGATAAAAGTTGAGACTAGTCAATGTGTTAGTTTCTTGATGTAACTGATATTTACACGTGTGCGATGATGCTATCTGACTATAGTTGCTTATAGAACAAGTATTATATGCAGACCTGTGATCACTCTGGTCAACCATCAGTGTCCATCTACAGGCAGCCTCATTATGTGGCACTTATACTGGTACGTGCATGGTTGTAAGGAACTGATATTTCATTTCGTGTGGGCAGCTAGACCATGAAAGGAGCTTTCCTGAGTTGCCCACATGCTACGACGAAACTGACCGTTAATACGAAGCATAAAGTTGTGCTGTGAACCCAATATAAGGTCCACTACGCATGTTATAGACAGTGGTTCTCTATTGGGTACAAGGCAGCTGAGCTACTTGGGCGACGAACGGCCGGTTTAGCAGCCAATGTAGTCTGCACTACACATTTTGTAGTAGAATGGCATTTTGGCCTAAATATATTGGCGTTGCTATTGACGCAAAGGGCCGTGCGTCATTTGGAGAATAAGTGACTAGAAGAGGGCCATAACTAGTAGCGACTAAGCCAAAGAGTTGCTCCTTCCACCCACTGGAACAGACTGATGTTCTTTTAACGTAACTATATGACTGAGACTGAAGCATGATTTCCTTACTGGGAATTGAAATCCGCCACTGTAGAATGCTTGTGATGTTCGAGCATTTCAACACCACGATGTAGAAGTGTGCTTCTACTTCACACATATTATTTACATTTTTATATATTTTTTACTCGTCTCATTTATGAATTATAACCCGTTTTATTATTTTTATCATATTTTGACAAATGTTCAATCAGTCACTGCGTATTAAATGAGATACGGTGGTGATGACACTGCTGCGCATCCGTTAACGTAATAACAACACCAGTCTCTATATAAGCTGAAGTGACAAAAGTCATGTGATATCTCCTAATATCTTGTAGAACCTCCTTTTAACCGGCGTAGTGCAATAACTTGACGTGGCATTGGCTCACCAAGTCGTTGGAAGACCCTTACAGAAATACTGAGCCATGCTGCCTCAACAGCCGTCCGTAATAGCTAAAGTGCTACCAGTGCAGGATTTTGTTCACGAACTGACTTTTCGATTATGTCAATAAACGTTCAGCGGGATTAATGCTGGGTAAAAAAAAAGTTCAAATGTGTGTGAAATCTTGTGGGACTTAACTGCTAAGGTCATCAGTCTCTAAGCTTACACACTACTTAACCTAAATTATCCTAATGAAAAACACACACACCCGTGCCCGAGGGAGGACTCGAACCTCCGCTGGGACCAGCCGCACAGTCCATGACTGCAGCGCCTTAGACCGTAATTCTGGATGAACTGGAAGGCCAAATCATTCGGTAGAACTGTCCAGAATGTTATTCAAACCAATCGTGAACAATTGTGGCCCAGTGACATAGCTCAATGTCATTCATAAAAATTCCATCGATGTTTGGGACGTCCACGAATGATTGCAAATGTTCTCCACGTAGCCGAGCATAACCATTTTCAGTCAGTGACGCGTTCAGCTGGGTCAGGGGGCCTTGTCCATTTCGTGTAAACACAGCAAACACCATTAGGGACCCGCTGGCAGCTTGCACAGTGCCTTGTTGACAACTTCGGGCGATGGCTTTGTGTGGTCTGCGCCACACCCCAATCGTATCATCGACTCTTACCAACTGAAATCGGGACTCATCTGAC
Source organism: Schistocerca piceifrons (assembly GCF_021461385.2). NCBI lineage: Eukaryota > Metazoa > Arthropoda > Insecta > Orthoptera > Acrididae > Schistocerca > Schistocerca piceifrons. The sequence continues at coordinate 806,268,714 of NC_060138.1, forward strand.
CAGGTTATGATTCTCCAGTCGTTTGGGATACAGACCATATGATCACACGATCCCAGGAGAGGCGCTGTGGGCGATGTCGTGCTGTTAGCAAAGGCACTCGCGTCGGTCGTCTGCTACAATAACCCATTAGTACCACATATCGGCGGACTGTTCTATCGAATGCATTTGTCGTACGTCCCACATCGATTTCTGCGGTTATTTCAAGCAATGTTGCTAGTATGTTAGTACTGACAGCTCTAAGCAAACGCCGCTGTTCTCGGTCGTTAAATGAAGGCCGTCGACCATTGCGTTGACTGTAATGAGAGGTAACGGCTGAAATTTGGCATTCTCGGCAGGCTGTGTATCACGGAATACTGGATTCCCTAACTACAACCGAAATGGCCCATGTCTGTAACTCCAACTCATATTCCGCGTTCCAAGTTTGTTAATTCCTGTCGTGCGGTCGTAATCACATCGGATTCCTTTTCACACGAATCAGCTGAGTCCATATACTACCCCATGACTTTTGTCAGCTCAATTTATTTGTGATTGGAAGGATGTGTGTAAAACTGCACATACTACTTTCGAAGATTTGGTTCTGTTGCAATCTTAGGATTTTTACTGTTGCAATATCCTAACAATGGATATGGAAAACAAATCCGACTCCCAGATATTCGATTTCTGCATTGAATATGTCCTCCTCATTATTCGTTTGTTAGGCCAAATCACGGTGATTCTAAATGTAACCTTCGGATGGTTGGCAGATTACTTTGCTTGAGTTCGTGTTGCCCAGTTTTAGATGGTAACATGTATAGCAAGGAAAAATAATTTTGTAATAAAATGTTGATGTACGTCATTGTTTTCCTCTAAGCGTGCTATTGCATATACCGAATCCGGTCTAGGAAGTAAAAGAGATTTAAAGAACAGATATTTTTACTTTTCATTCTCATTTAATTTAACTGCATTATTTTGCACCTGTAAATACATTTCTGCAAAAACACAAGAGTTTCTACACTCTTTCTCATGCATAGCTAATTATAATGAAGATTAAAGAAGGTAATGGCTGTTCATTACTATAACCACCAACATCATTGTTAATATTATTTTCAACGTTAGAGAATAACTAAGGCTACACAGTTATCGTGCGTAAGGCCTTTCGGGTTACACATTTGCAGTTGCAACATCAGTTTTGCTTTTAAAGCATCGAACCATACATGAAACCGCTGAGTGTCGTGTATAGATTCACCTTACCTTTCGGAACAAGGTACCGTGCATATACACAATGTAGGTCATATGTAGAACAAATTAAGAAGTACTAACGACGTTTCTATGCTTCTAGTCATGTGTGCTGTTTTCTGATTTCGTATTCTGCAGCAAGGTAATTCTAAGGCGTCACGTGACAACAATTTATACTGCAACCAAGACTCGCATGCCGCATCACTGTGGATTAGTTCTGTTTCCATTTGATATTACAGTAAATTTTTGGAAATAGCATCTCACAGGAAGAACGATCAAAATAAATTGAGACGTTGAAGATATGTAGAACACTGTACCAAAAATAAATGATTTACATTTCAGACGCCTGGATTGTCTGTGGGCTCAACAACTCTCTTTTGATCTTGTGTGATTGAAAAGATGGTTGAGGAACACCAAAAAAGTGGAAACGGAAAATAAGTGCTGGTTCCACTACGTAGTATAAGTGTGTGAATACGCGGTGAAATAATTGTTTCCTTGGGAAAGCGTTCTCACATTGTAACACATTTACTTTTGCTTTGAAGGGTTACTCCACTCTTCAGCAGTTTTCTTGTATTCCCATTCGCCAGCATTCACGATCATTGCAGTCTTCCACTTTCAGTCATATGTTCCTCATCATTTCAATTATTCCCTCTCTCCATGTTATTCCCGGCCGTCCGCGCTTCTTCATTCCCGGCACCGTTGTCCTTGCTTCCTTCGCCATACATATGACGTTGGTTGTTTATTGCTAGGTGGGCTCGCTTCAGAGATATGAAGGTCAACTTTGTTTCTTTTTAAAATGGGATGCCATCTCAATTCACTGCATTTACTGGTTGTTCCACATCCATTATCTCCCTATTTCCTCATTTCTTCTCCCCTCTGTTCTAGTTAGCCTGGCTGCCCTCTTTATTCTATCCATTTCTACTGCTTGTACTATACTTCTTTGCGCTCCTCAGGGTCAATCCTTCTGTATCGTATATTAGTATTCATTCGACTACTGTTTGTAGAATCATCTCCTTTGATGTCTACCCGTGTATTACCTTTTTCAGCACCTATTTTACTTCTTCCTCTTATATAGGTTCTACATTACCAACCATGCTGCTTCTGTTGAAGATTTTTTTTCATCCAGTCTCTTCATATTTGTACCACAATTTCTTCACAGTGATTTTTCAACTGTCCAGTACATCTAGAATGTTTTGTGGGTGCGGTACTGCTAAACATTATCTTCTTCATCATGCTCCATGCCTCCGCGATCTCCTGTATCTAAACGAATGTTCTTTTTTCCCCATAGGCTTTCCCATGCCTCTTCCTTAAACTTTGTTGTGAATATTTTAGCCTCTTTTTATATGGCTTGTGTCCATTCCAATTTTCTTCACTCCCAGAACTAAACGATATTTAATTAGGTTTCTTCTTTTCCTCAACTACCTCAAACAATTCCGTGGTTGTCCATTCAGTTCTTGCCCTTTCCATTCCTAAAGCTTCCTCTGCTGCTTCCTTAATCGAATGTTCCAGAAAATTGTATAGTTCACAAGCACACCAGTCATCCTCCAATGGCCGGCCGTTGTGGCCGAAAAAAAAAGCGGTTCTAGGCTCTTCTGTTGTTACGGTCGCAGGCTCGAATCCTGCCTCGGGCGTGGATGTAAAATCTTAGTTGACGAACTTCTCACATATTCTTCTTGTAGTAGGTGTATAATATACAGGGTGTTTCAAAAATGACCGGTATATTTGAAACGGCAATAAAAACTAAACGAGCAGCGATAGAAATACACCGTTTGTTGCAATATGCTTGGGACAACAGTACATTTTCAGGCAGACAAACTTTCGAAATTACAGTAGTTACAATTGTCAACAACAGATGGCGCTGCGGTCTGGGAAACTCTATAGTACGATATTTTCCACATATCCACCATGCGTAGCAATAATATGGCGTAGTCTCTGAATGAAATTACCCGAAACCTTTGACAACGTGTCTGGCGGAATGGCTTCACATGCAGATGAGATGTACTGCTTCAGCTGTTCAATTGTTTCTGGATTCTGGCGGTACACCTGGTCTTTCAAGTGTCCCCACAGAAAGAAGTCACAGGGGTTCATGTCTGGCGAATAGGGAGGCCAATCCACGCCGCCTCCTGTATGTTTCGGATAGCCCAAAGCAATCACACGATCATCGAAATATTCATTCAGGAAATTAAAGACGTCGGCCGTGCGATGTGGCCGGGCACCATCTTGCATAAACCACGAGGTGTTCGCAGTGTCGTCTAAGGCAGTTTGTACCGCCACAAATTCACGAAGAATGTCCAGATAGCGTGATGCAGTAATCGTTTCGGATCTGAAAAATGGGCCAATGATTCCCTTGGAAGAAATGGCGGCCCAGACCAGTACTTTTTGAGGATGCAGGGACGATGGGACTGCAACATGGGGCTTTTCGGTTCCCCATTTGCGCCAGTTCTGTTTATTGACGAAGCCGTCCAGGTAAAAATAAGCTTCGTCAGTTTACCAAATGCTGCCCACATGCATATCGCCGTCATCAATCCTGTGCACTATATCGTTAGCGAATGTCTCTCGTGCAGCAATGGTAGCGGCGCTGAGGGGTTGCCGCGTTTGAATTTTGTATGGATAGAGGTGTAAACTCTGGCGCATGAGACGATACATGGACGTTGGCGTCATTTGGACCGCAGCTGCAACACGGCGAACGGAAACCCGAGGCCGCTGTTGGATCACCTGCTGCACTAGCTGCGCGTTGCCCTCTGTGGTTGCCGTACGCGGTCGCCCTACCTTTCCAGCACGTTCATCCGTCACGTTCCCAGTCCGTTGAAATTTTTCAAACAGATCCTTTATTGTATCGCTTTTCGGTTCTTTGGTTACATTAAACCTCCGTTGAAAACTTCGTCTTGTTGCAACAACACTGTGTTCTAGGCGGTGGAATTCCAACACCAGAAAAATCCTCTGTTCTAAGGAATAAACCATGTTGTCTACAGCACACTTGCACGTTGTGAACAGCACACACTTACAGCAGAAAGATGACATACAGAATGGTTCACCCACAGACTGCGTTGTCTTCTATATCCTTCACATCACTTGCAGCGCCATCTGTTGTTGAAAATTGTCCGCCTGAAAATGTACTGTTGTCCCAAGGATATTGCAACAAACGGTGTATTTCTATCGCTGCTCGTTTAGTTTTAATTGCCGTTTCAGATATACCAGTCATTTTTGAAACACCCTGTATTTTGAATTCTCTATAGTTTCGTTTCCAACATTCTCCTCCTCGTTTTGTTTTATCCTGGTTCCGATTGGGAAATCAGTTTTCGAAGTAATTATGCAACGATCGAAGTTACAATCTGTTCCTCATTTTTTCTTACGTCTTGTACCTTAATCCCTCTCTGTCTTTGTACTATTACCTAATCCTACAATACATTTTAGGTTTGTTGAGGGATGTGCCGATTTATATTAATGATTTTCTTTGTCTGGAGCTGATCATCCGTAACAGTATGCTGCTGAATCCCACAGAAGTTAATCAGCCTCTCAATTATCATTCTCGACATCCTCTCACATAGTCCTACAGCGTCATTATTCCAACATAGTATTCATATACGACAATAATGCCTCTGTGAAAGTGTAAATGGAACAAGGCTACACCCAGCGACTAGCGTCTGCTGAACCATACAATGTGACCGAAGCACTGGATGAAAGTAACTTTGTTTGAATGGCTCCAAGAAAGAAAGAATTTCTCGGCTTACTTTGTCGGCTAGGCGCTAGAGCACAGTGACTGTGTTTAGTGTTTTCAGAAGAACGCCGTTTCGACCTACCCTACATTGATGACTGAATACGTGTTAGACCCTAGCGCAAACTGGTAGCTTGATTGTTTAAGTAACATTGAAGAAAAATTTTAAGTGTGACGATTTGGATCGCCGTTAGATGCAACACAGGGAAACCGATGAGCGGTATGTAGGCCAGGGAGCGCTAGATATTAGCGTTCTTTGAGGCACTCTGCATGTCAAACTGCTTCAGAAGAATTCGACGTCGTGTATGGCACGGAACGTGTGAGGATTCTTCAATAACAATACTTCCCTTGTTCCTTCCATAACGATAGAGCATGGTTGTTACGTCTCCTATAAAGACCGTAAATACTACTTATTCCATCATTTTTATTTCATTATCCTCTCAGCTGTGTTTATGGTTCTACTGAATAAAAGCTGTTGATTTTTAATCTGTAAGGTTCCATTTTCAGGAACAAGGCTGCGGGAATGGATGTACTTCCGTAACGAACATGAGGAAGCTTCTCATTCAGTTACCCGTTCAAGTGTCTGTATGGGAATTAATAGGTTTTATTTCCTCCGTAAGTACCTCTCTAGCCTATAGATTCGCCTCAATTGTTGCCTACTGAACATGTCTAAGTTATGGTTAGTCGGCTATTAATTTACAATGAAGTCATTGTTGACGCTTTGTAGATGTGTAGCAGTTTGTGTGGAAGAAGGGTTCCTAGAAAAAATATTAAGGTACTTCTCGAATTTTGCAATCTCTAACTCGAGCATTTGTACTTTCTGCATCACCTTGAATTGAACGAGTCTGAGGTAGTATACACATTTCTAATCTGAATAATTTCGCGCTGTTATACAGCTAATATGTGGTATAAACGTAATTTATGTCAACTGGAAGTTTCTTGGTTGCAGTCTTCGCAAACGTTACATAACTTTTGCACCAAACAGTTTCGTTACTTGTGGCTTATAGTGCTTTGACTGATAACATCTTAGAGTGTGGATGAATAGGAGAAACTCCTACGAATGTCGGCTTTTATTCCATCTACTTGCATCAATGGTGTTGATTTACACTGATGGAAACGTGTTAGTTATGGCCGAACAGAGGTATGTTGACGCAATAACAGAAAGTACTGCACAAAAACTCGGCTGATTAGCATCGCCTGTACAAGTCAATCATTTTAGTTTATTAACTGAATGTTTTCCGGCCATTTTTACAACTTTATTTTAATATGTGTAAGTATATCAACAGCAATTTCTTAAAATGGTACTATTTACAAACTGATGGGTTTCAGGCAGTGACTGGTGGATAGATAATTGTTTCGCCCCATCGGAGCTATGTGACGCTTACGAGCAACAGAGGATGGATGGTTTGCTGGGTCCTCCAGGGATAAATACAGACCGGAAGCCATGGAAGGGCCAGAACACGATGCAGTACGAGTGCCACAGCGTTTATGGACCGAAAAGAAGGGCCTGCCTGCTGGCCTCTTCAGGTGCTCCAAGGGAAGAAGTATGTCCTCATCAGTTTTCTCAGGTGACCAGCCTACTGGGTGAATATGTTGCAGGTTTATGTTGAATGTATATAAATATTGGAGATACCTAAAGTTTCAGAGTGTTTTCTGTATGAGAATGCATGTAGTATCCTCTTATTGTAAAATCTTTCGTATTTTGTTCTCCAGTATACACTGGCGTGACAAAAGTCTTACGATCCAGATATACTCATATGCAGATGGTGGTAGTGTAGTGTACGCAAAGTATAAAAGGGCAGTGCGTTGACAGAGCTGTCATTTGAGCTCAGGTGAAAGGTTTCCGACGTGATTATGGGCGCACGACGGGAATTAAAAGACTTCGAGCTCGGAACGATAAAAAAATTGTTCAAATGGCTCTGAGCACTATGGGACTTAACTTCTGAGGTCATCAGTCCCCTAGAACTCAGAACTACTTAAACCTAACTGAGGACATCAAACACATCCATGCCCGAGGCAGGATTCGAACCTGCGACCGTAGCGGTCACGCGGTTCCAGACTGAAGCGCCTAGAACCGCTCGGCCACACCGGCCGGCTCGGAACGATATTTGGGACTAGACGTACGGGAAATTCCATTTCGGAAACCGTTAAGGAAGTCAAGATTCCGACATCCACAGTGTCAAGTGTTTGCCGAGAATACCAAATTTCAGGCATTACCTCTCACCACAGTAAACGCAGAGTCTGACAGCGTTCATTTAACTATGGAGAGCAGTGGCGTATCCGTAGAGTTGTCAGTACTAACAGACAAACAACAATGCCTGTAATAACAGAAGAAATAAATGTGCGGGGAAATCTTCTGTTAATGGGCTATGGCAACAGACGACCGATGCGGATGCCTTTGCTAACAGCACGACATCGCATTCAGTGCCTCTCTCTGGGCTCGTGACAATATCAGTTGGACCCTAGGCTACTGGAAGACAGTGACCCAGTCAAAAGTGGGCCGTTTCAAGTGTGATGCAGACCCACTAAAACATGGAGCAAAGCTTTCATCAGGGCATTGTGGAAGCTGGTGGTGACTTCATAATGGTGTGGACTGTGTTTACATGGAATGGATTGGTTCCTCTCGTCCTACTGAATCAGTCATTAACTGGAAATGGTTATGAAACTTTCTGGCAGATTAAAACTGTGTGCCGGACCGAGGCTAGAACTCGGGCCCTTTACCTTTCGCTGGCAAGCGCTCTACCAACTGAGCTACCCAAGCACGACTCACGCAGGAGAGCTTCTGTGAAGTTTGGAAGGTAGGAGACGAGATACTGGCAGAAGTAAAGCTGTGAGGACGGGGCGTGAGTCGTGCTTGGGTAGCTTAATTGGCAGAGCACTTGCCCGCGAAAGGCAAAGGTCCCGAGTTCGAGTCTCGGTCCGGCACACAGTTTTAATCTGCCAGGAAGTTTCATATCTGCGCACACTCCGCTGCAGAGTGAACATCTCATTCTGGAAATGGTTATGTTCGGCTACTTGGAAACCATCTGCAGCCATTCACGCTCTTCGTGTTACCAAACAACAATGGAATTTGTATGGATGGCAGTGCACCATGTCACCGGGCCACAGTTGTTCGTGATTGGTTTGTATAACATTCGGTACAATTCGAGAGAATGATTTGGCCACCCAGATCGTTCGAATTAATTCCATCGAGTATTTATGGGACGTAATCGAGACGTCAGTTTGTGCACAAAATCCTGCACCGGCAACACGTTCGTAATTATGGGCGGCTGTAGAGCCAGTATGGCCCAATATTTCTATATGGGACTTCCAACGACTTGTTGACTCCTTACCACATCGAGATACTGCACTACGCTGGAAAAAAGGAGGTCCGACACGATATTAGGGGGTATCACATATCTTTTGCCACCTCGGATTTGTTTCCGTGAGTGTAGCATAACTCGAAATATGATGTCTAATTGATTTTGTACAGTACGAATATGTTTCATGCTGCAGTTATTTCAGTTTGATGAGCGCTAATTTCATAGTATTCACGAACGAGTGAACTAATTTCACTACCTGTAGGATGTAAACTAGGCACTGACTTCTTTAAAAACTTATCATTCTGGAGAACATAATGGCGTAAATCACACCAGGAAACTGGTACCATTATCTGTGATGAATTAAATGTTCTCGGAAGTATCACCTTCCAGCTTTTAAAATAGTCATCCTTTAGTAGACCAATCAAATTAGATTCACTACTCTCGGTTCAATTTAAGGGACAGAAAACCTCTTAAGAAACAAAATTTGATGAACAATGGAACAAGAACTGCAGAACAGTTGACAGTTTCGAGATGGATCAATATAAAACGTAAAAATAAATTATTTATTACAATAAGGATAAAATAGTACTTCCGAAATGAATTTTCTGACGACACTGCTACAAAACGTAGAAATAAATGAGCTACAGCCTTTACTACAGTAACACGTACATAAAAATGTTGAGCCTGGAAGCTGTGGTAACTTGAATGAGATTTTGACTCTGCGGCGGAGTGTGCGCTGATATGAAACTTCCTGGCAGATTAAAACTGTGTGCCGGACCGCTACTCGAGTTCGGAACCTTTGCCTTTCGCAGGCAAGTGCTCTACCAACTGAGCTACCCAAGCACGACTCACGCCCCGTCCTCAAGGCTTTACTTCTGCCAGTATCTCGTCTCCTACCTTCCAAACTTTACAGAAGCTCTTCTGCGAACCTGAAGAACTAGCACTCCTGAAAGAAAGGATATTGCGGAGACATGGCTTAGCCACAGCCTGGGGGATGTTTCCAGAATGCGTTTGGAAGGTAGGAGACGAGATACTGGCAGAAGTAAAGCTGTGAGGACGGGGCGTGAGTCGTGCGTGGTTACTTGATTCCTTCAATACCGTGTGTCTCAATGGCCCTATAATAGAATTTGTATAATTTGTACTTATCGATGTCGTCTTGATTGTGTAAGATGTGCGAATGATTTCAGTTCCAGACGAAGGAAGAAGGAAAAAGAAATCTATAATGGAATGAAGATGTACGTTTAATGTAAGCTTTTCGCTGAAAACGGGCTTCATTTCCAATCACCGGTGGACTATAAAACCGAAAAAGAAACCCAAGAACATAGACGCAAAAGAAAGAATACTAGTGTACTTGATGTACATAATACATTCGTGTGGAGGTGGTATTCCTGCGAATAAGATACTTAGAAACAGATAAAACAAATGACAGGATTGGTTTGCAGGGAAAGAAACCATTTTCTAGGGATTTCTTGTAGTATGATGTAGAATGATGGGAATGAAAAGTGTTACACAACAAACACCAAGACAGAACCCTCGCACACTCATCTTCCAATATTTTCATCATTGTGGGATATGTTGATTAAAGTTCGTCCTTTTGTGCATTTGTTTGCTGTATTTTCAGTAAGGAAAAAAAGGCATTCTCATAGAAGAAGAATGGTGTGAGTACGTGATAGCTATAGGGTGTGTCCAAAACTACTCCAAGGTTTCAGATGCAGACTGCAACTGACGACATTAGTGTAGCTTGTCACCATCTTTACGATTTTGACATGGGTCGAAACACTGCGATCAGGGATACGGCAGCATCATACGACAGATCGCACAGACAGTTAGCTATCTGCAGTGCAGCGACTGCGATTGATAATGAAATGGACAGAAGACATCAGCATGGCAAAACGTGTAGTCATGGGTGCATCATCCAGAAAGACTACTCCACTAGAAGATCGTAGATCTATCGACTGAATTTAATGGACGACAAAAAATGAAATACGGTATGAGATTATTGGAATTAAAATAATTTTAATAAAATACTCTAGATCGCACGTAAGTTGTATATACCCCGAAGGGAAAAAACCGGAACACCAAAAAATAATTTATGTAGAGCAATGAAATTTCGAGAATACATTTGTCTAGGTAATATACTTACGTCATAAACATTACAAGATCACAGTTTAAGGTAAGCACGAGGTAAGCCACTGCAAATATGAAACGCTAGTACATTAATAATCGGTGTAACCGTCAGAGTGTTGAATGCAAATACGCAAGCGTGAATGCATTGTGATGTACGGGTGCCAGATACCGGTTTGTGTAAGAAGTTCCATGCCTGTGGCACTTACAGGGACGGTTAATGTATTTTGTGGATGGATCTGGGGTTGTCCGATGATGCCCCGTATGGGCCCGACTGGTGACTAATGTGTAGGTCGGGCAGGCCAAGGCAACACTTCGACTCTCTATAGAGCATGTTGGGTCATAATAGCGGTATCTGCGAGACTGTTATCCTATTGGAAAACACCACGAGGAATAGAATGAACGCTTTCACGACCGGATGTCATTGCTGCTGGTAAACCTTACAGGGTATAAGGTCGTGGTCCACGAGAGTGTTCCTGGAAATCGCACCCTGACCATAACTCCAGGTTTAGGTCTGGTGTGTCTAGTACGCACATAGGTTGGTTAGAGGCTCTCAACTGGCCTCCTTCTAACGAACACACAGCCATCACCGGCACCGAGACAGACAACACAACAGACATCCACTCTCCCTTCAGTGAGCTCTCGCTTGACACCATAGAAGTCTGAGATGGCGGCAGTTTGGGATCAATGGAATGCACGCTACAGGATGACTGGCTCGGAGCTCTCTTTCAAATAACCGATTTGTTGCGGTTCTTTGTGTAACTGTTTTGCCAACTGCTGCTCAGATTTCTGCTGGAGATGCAATAAAATGCGACAGAACCATATGCCGAACACAAGAATCTTCCGTCACGGTAATGCCAAGTGGCCGTCTGGAGCCGAGTCTTCTTGCGACCATACACTCTCGTGACCACCGCTGCCATTAATCAGGTACATTGCGTAAATTCCTGTCAAGTCTTTCTACAGTATCACAGAAGCAACAACCCCGTCTTGTACCCTATTACACGACCTCGTTCAAACTGAGTGATGTGCTGACAGTGGCGTCTCTGTCGCCTCATGTCTCAAAGTTAACTAACGCTCACGACGTTACAGCGTGTATTTAAAGCAAACCTCAGTTGCATCCTCAAGGTGGCACTACTAGCTCCACTTGTATGCGATTGGCGTGAAATCTGAACACACATCACCTTTCAGACGTAGAAACACACTTACCAATATCAATTTATCTCGCACGACTCCTTCTTGGTGTTTCGATTTTTTCCGTTTTGTATTTCGTTTGACGACAGGCTTCTGTCTTTTGTAAGGCCATCATCAGATCACTTTTTACTCTGTAAAGAAGAGTATTACATATCGTATGTTATTTGGGAATAACATAAAATAAATATATGTTGTAGCCTTGATGTCAGCCGGAGGCGTGGAGGAGGCTGCTCTGGAACCGTGTGCAACACTAGTGGGTGGAGCTCTGTCGCTTGTGGTTTTATAGCGGAAGCTCTGCCCGCGGCCTCCTACACCACACCACCAATAGCCTGTCGTAGAGGACCGTTACTGTAATCTGCGAGAGCTGTTTGTAAACGTATGTTATTGTAAGTTTAATTCATACAAAAAACAATTAGCGGTGTTATGAATGCTCATAAAAGACGTCCATTATAAAATGTTGTTAAATAGATAAGAACGTCTCACCCAATGACACTGGCTCATTTCAGTCTATACTGACCTCTGTAATTGCTTGTATCTACGTGAGTGTGCCGAACGTGGTTGATAGGACACCACCTCATTACCAAGGTGACGACTGTGAGTCGATATGCTTCGCCGAGAACCAAAGATGTTGCAGTATGCAGTCGGGATCGATATGAAAGTGGAGCAGTCTGCGTTCAGTGGTGTTATACGCAGCTGTTTTCCATGTGTACGTGAATGTTTAATTGCGTGTTGTGCAGTTATGGTAAAATAACTCCGAAGCAATCGTTTACAAGGTCCCAGCGTTTTTACAAATGCAATGAATGAGACATTACAACAGGCAATGAAACATTTATATGTACAAGAAAGACAGCCGCAGATAACACCACTGGAGGCAGGCTCATCCACTTCCATATCGTTCCCGACTGGATGCTGCAGCATCTTTGGCTCATGGCGAAGCATGTCGACTCACATAGGTCGCTTTCGTAACCAGTTGATGTTCTCAACCATCTTTGAGACACTTACTTTCATACAAGCACGTGTAGAGGGCAGAACATATTCATATTGATCTGTGTCACTGCTCTAGACTTTCTTGTCTATTTATGAACAGTTTGTGTGTATCCAGAATGAGATATTCACTCTGTAGCGGAGTGTGCACTGATATGAAACTTCCTGGCAGATTAAAACTGTGTGCTGGACCGAGACTCTAACACAGGACTCTACCTTTCACGGGTAAGTGCTCTTCCATCTGAGCTACCCAAGCACGACTCACACCCCGTCCTCACAGCTTTACTTCTGCCAGTACCCTGTCTCTTACCTTCCAAACTTCGCAGAAGCTCTCCTGCGAACTAACTCTGCTGGAAGAAAGTTTCATATCAGCGCACTGACCGCTGCAGAGTGAAAATCTCGTTCTGAAAACGTTCCCCAGGCTGTGGCTACGTCATGTCTCCGTAATATCCTTTGTTACTATATATTACTCTCATTTACAGAGTAATAAATGGTCTGATGGTGGTCTTATAAAGCAGCCGTCTTTCAAAGTGGGGGATAGCCCCCTCCATTGGAGGTGCAGGGACTAAAAGAAGGGGACACTGGCTTTCATTGAAGTATTTATGCAATGAAGAGCCAAAGAAACTGGTACACCTGCCTACTATCGTGTAGGGCACACGCGAGCACGCAGAAGTACCGTAACATAACGTGGCATGGACTCGACTAATGTCTAAAGCAGTGCTGGAGGGAACTGACTACATGAATCCCGCAGGGCTGTCCATAAATCCCTAAGAGTATGAGGGGCTGGAGACCTCTTCTGAACATTACTTTTCAAGGTGTCCCAGAAATGCTAAATAAATTTCATTTCTGGGGAGTTTGGAGGCCAGCGGAAGTGTTTAAGCTCAGAAGAGTGCTCCTGGAGCCACTCTGTCGCATTGTCCTACTGGAATTGCCCAAGTCCGTCAAAATGCACAATGGAAATGAATGGATGCAGGTGATCAAACAGAAATCTTACTTAAGTGTCACATGTTAGAATCGTAGCTAGACATATCAGGGGTCGCACATCACTCCAACTGCACACGCCCCACACCATAACAGAACCTTCACCATCTTGAACATTCCCCTGCTGACATGCTGCTGGATTCATGACATTGTCTCCATACCCGTACATGTCCATCCGTTGATACAATTTGAAACGAGGCTCGTCCGATCAGGCAACGTGTTTCCAATCGTCAACAGTGCAATGTCGGTGTTGACAGGTCCAGGCGAGGCGTAAAGCTTTGTATCGTGCAGTCATCAAGGTTACAGGAGTGGGCTTTCGGCTTCCAAAGCCCGTATCGATGACGGTTCGTTGAATGCCTCGCATACTGACACTTGTTGATGCCCAGTACTGAAATCTGCAGTAGTTTGCGGAAGGGTTGCACTTCTTTCACTTTGAACGATTCTCTTCAGTCATCATTGGTCCCGTTCTTGCAGGATCTTTTTCCGGCCGCAGCGATGTTGCAGATTTGATGTTTTAGAGGATTCCTGATATTGACGGTACACTCGTGAAATGATCTTACGGGAGAGTCCTCACTTCATCACTACCTCGGAGACGCTGGGTCCCATCGCTCTTGCGCCGACTATAACACCAGGTTCAAACTCACTTAAATCTTGATAACCTGCCATTGTAGCAGCAGTAACCGACCTAAGAACTGCGCCAGACACTTGATGTTTTATATATGCGTTGCCGACCACAGCGCCGTATTCTGACTGTTTAGATATCTCTGTATTTGAATATGCATGTCTATACCACTTTCTTTGGCGCTTCAGTGTATTTCATATTGTGTAAGAAAAAGTATTCCCGTGAACAAATATTGCTAGCTTCAGATTCTTATTTACATAAACCAACATAAACCAAGTTAGGAAGATGGTCTATCGTTAATCTGCTGTCGCATTTCACAAGAACTGACGAGTAGGACTTATCAGGATTAATGGTAAGGAAAATTATGAGTCGTACTCGTATTTCATGACACAGCCTGTGTCACTGATCCCCCGTTTGGTTAGCTTCGTACCAGACATTAACAACCACTAATGTCAATAAGCCGCTTGACAGTGCGACTGCTACTTCCTTTCAACATTGGCTACAAGAACGTTAATCATAGCCATTTTCACTGTCCATCCGATTTCAGTCTAGTCTGCTGGAAGGTAGTGAGTTAGCTAGAAGTTGAATTCCAGTGTGTGTTCAATGGTAGCAGTTAACCGGATCTGGAATAAAGTCATACAAGTATCGGGCTTCCCATGGCTCAGTGGTTGATTCGCAGTGGTAACAAGAGATTCCATGGAAGTATTTCACCAAGTATTTCTTCCCCTTCGAAATGATGCAATTATAACAAGGGAAAAGATTCGTAATTAAAGTACATTCTTCTTTCGCATCTTCCTCTGTTCCTGTCAGCAATGTTAGCTCTAAAGACAAAATCAAAGTTTGTAAATACCTAGGTTTTACCCATACTCTTTACAATAATGAGAAACGACCGCAATGTGTTCTTCATTTGGAGATTTCAACTAACGATACCTTGAAGCCTAAAAAACTAAAGAGATACCTGGAGACTGAACGTACGTTCCATGTAAACAGACCCATGAAATTTCTCACGTGCCATGAAAACAACTAAAGGAAATGTCAGACTCCTAAGAAAAGGTACCAATTCCTAAGAAAGCAGTGAGAGAATACCATGTACCGATCGCGTGTGCTGTTTCTTCTTTTGTAAAATTTACATGCTGCATGGTACACATAGAGACATTGGCTTCTACAGTAGTACAACAGGAAATCTATGAAGTACCTAATGATGAAGTCAGTGCTGTAAATTTTTTGAAAGCTTTAAACAGCAGGCTATTTTACATTGTTTGCAAGGAGGTTTTCTCTACTCATCATTCGCTTCTACTGCACATGGAGGTACGCTGACTGTCTCGTGTTAAAGTTCTTCGTCGCGTTGTGGAACTGGAGAATGAGTTTCGTCTTCTCAAACTGAACAGCAGCCCCACACTTGCGGCTCCTAGTATTATGCTACTGGGCCGAAGTTTTAGAAACTGTTTACGTATCACTTCAAGAAGAGAAAACTTGGACATATGAAGAAGGATAACTGCGAGATGTTTTCTTGACTGAATGATTTCGTGAAGGAAACTGAATTGTATACAGGTACAATTAATAGAATTAGTATAGTACAGCTCGAAAACCTTTGTCAACAATTCAGGAATAAATTTCCAGAACCTTCATCTAAGTATGACTGGTTCTACAGTACCTTCGATAAGCTCATCGCAGACCACTTGTCAATAGAGGAATGAGAGGCGCATTAGAACTCTCTAGTGATAGAACACTTCGAAATGTATTGAAATAGAAGTCTCTTTAAAAATCTTGGGCGCAGACGTAGAACACTTTGAAATGCATTGAAATCAAAGACTCTTGAAAAATCTTTGGTGCAGACTTGGTATGAATACCCCAGCTTAACAAGAAGGGCACTGCTGGTGTGAGTCAACATTTTCTGTAATGGCATTAATCAAAACGAAACATCGATTTCGACTGCAGATGGAAGAGAATCTGTGAATTGCTGTTTCAAGATCCAGTCAGGAATGAATATGCTTTCTTCATAAATTCGTGCTCAAATAACACGCTACATGTACAAATGTCAAAAAAATTCGGAAGTTTCAATCGTGTGCATTTTTACTCTTGTTTATTTCCTTTCTGGATGATCAGTTTGGGTATTACAGTTTTTAAACTGGCATTTAAATATTGAACATTGTTCTGTCGTCATTTGAACCCTATCAGTTTTCTTATATTAAAACTTTATAAATTAATTAAAACCATTACAGATGGAAATAATTAAATTTTAACTAACTAATGAATTTGTGAGCTAATTTAAAAATCTATCTGAGATAGGAAATGGTGCAGCTCGATCTAGACATAGTCGGAGTCAGTGAAATGAAGTGGAAACAAGCCAAGGATTTCTAGTCAGACGAGTATGAGGCAATGTCAACAGTAGCAAAAAATGATAAAATAGAAGTAGGATTCGTCATTGACAGAAAAGTAAGGCATATTTGCTGAATTTCGATGACTGCACTCGCAACCATGGTTATTTATAAAATAGTTATAATTGTCATTTTGCACCATCTTTGAATAATATAAATGTGTGATAATTTAAAACGAAAAGCTTACCTCTGATGTGCTCGAATGACACTATTATTATTATTATTAATACTGTTGTATCTGATAGTTGCAGTAATTAGACAGAAGTAAGTAGATATGATGTGTCATTTCTGTGCCAAGTATGAGAAGTGTTGAGCAAGGATGACAAAATGGGAGACAGAGCGCCAAAAAAATTTATATTTCAGAAAGGAGACATGACGGGGAAAGTTTGCTAATCCCTGTTATAAAGGGCCGTAACCAGTCACCAAACGAAATACATAGAACTTACATCTAGAAGACTTTTCTTTTAAATAATTTTAATATAATTTTATCGATCGCTATTCTCCTAAGGACAATGTTCCAGAAAATTCTTAGAGTACTCGAAGCTTGGTCGAGATCTCGAGTTGCCATGCAGCATTTAGTGGTGATTCCATATCACAGGAGAGAGACCGAATCCTAGTCAACTGGAACATTGTGTAATGGCTGGTAAATTTGGGGTGCAGCGGGATACTGCACTAATCAAACAGCCTGAAAATCCAAACTGCTGTGTTACAGCTTCCCACTGTGACTCAATAAAGGAAGCGTGGCTGAGGCATCCAGTGACTTCCTGTGTATTGTCGCCCCGCAATGCTGACAGAGTGCAGCATCAGATGGGCAGTGGCTCGTGACTCATCTGCTTATGTCAGCAGTGACTCAGGGTGCAAGCGGTCTTGGCCAACTGTGTCCATGTGTGTTGTGGCACGGCTCACACATGCGCACTGTGAGCAGGCGACAGGCAAGTGGCGTAATCACAGTGATCCACTGCCTCACGCTGGAGGCCAGGAAGTTTCTTCCCAGAGATGGTGCTGGTGCGATGTGGTGATGTTCCAAGTCCCGTGGTTTCAGGGCGGACAGCCCTAATCCAGAGTCGGACTGTGCTCCACGAACAGCACTCCAGAGGGCTCCCAGGCGCCACAGTCCCATGGTGATAGCGTTGTGATGCTAACAGAAGTGACTTTAGTGTAAACTGGATTGATATTTATATTCTTGCGAGATGCATCTACTTGCGCTTTGCTATGCTTTGCGGCATGTGTACTAAACATGTCAGGGGTCGCCCATATGGGAAGGTTTCCACCCTCTTCCGCTTAGGTACTGCTACCTATTTCCATTTTTTCCACACCTTGCTAGATCAGCCCGCCTCACAATCTTGTGACGACTTTGTTATATTTTGTAAGGTTTAACACCTGCACCCGTAGTCTAGGATAGGGTTTTCGATTAATAATCCGAGGTTTGCAAGTCCCCAGTGCAGAAGTTTTCAATAAAAATCATCAGCAATGCCGACCGAGGACTTCTGGCATGAGAAGTCACACTCGTTCTGCCAATGACTTTGCCCAAACGAGTGGAAGAGGGAACAGAGTTTCAGGACGCTTTGTTGCCATGAGTGCGGGGAACTTCCCCTAGAAGGTAGCAGATTTAGCAATGATCAACGGCATGAGGATGCAGAAGGGAAAGGAACCACTGCATTAAAGACGCAGAATGTGTATCCAAAGGATATGTGGCATGTAATTGAAAAGTCTGTTGATGAGCTCCCCATTGCCGAAGGATTCCATACTAGTTTCCCATTTGGATCTCGGGGAGGGGATCACCATAAGGGAGGTGACCATGAGAAAAAGATCGAATAACCAACGAAATGGTAATGTTCTACGAGTCTGGGCGTGGAGTGTCAGAATATTCAACACTGTAGGGAAGCTAGAAAATCTGAGATAGGAAATGGTGCAGCTCGATCTAGGCATAGTGGGAGTCAGTGAAATGAAGTGGAAACAAGCCAAGGAGTTCTAGTCAGACGAGTATGAGGCAATGTCAACAGTAGCAAAAAATGATAAAATAGAAGTAGGATTCGTTATTGACAGAAAAGTAAGGCAGAGAGTGAGTTACTATGAATAGATCAGTGATAGACTTATTCGCATCAGAATCGACAGAAAAACAACTCCGACAATAATAGTTTATTACATGTATTAGCATTTGCGTATATGGATAACCATCAGCTGTATAATGGAATGACGATAATGAAAATTTGTGGCAGACCAGGAATCATACCCGGGTTTCCCGCTTATCGCGAGCGGACGCCTTTTCATTTGGCTATCCGAGCACCATTAATGGCCAGACTCAGGCCTTCACAATGTCGTCAACTACGTGTCTACAACTGGTACATCCATATATATACTCCCATACAGGGGAGACATTTTACTTGAAAGCCGCTTGCGCGGTGTCGGAGGGAAAATACTATATTGCAGTGCCTGTGTTATTCCGAATCATGATACAATGTTCCTTTGGACCCGCATGTATGCCCAAACGAACAAGACATCGTAATTGGGAATAGCACAGGCACTACAATATCGAAATAATAGTTCAGGTATACATGCCAATGTCCAGGATCAGATATAGACTCAATTGACAATTTATTAATGATGAACAGTAGGCCGAAGTTTACGAGACTAGTCAGGAAGATTCAGTTCGCAAAGAAGTGGAATACGAAAGTGCTAAGGAATGAAGTTCTTTAAGGATACAGATACAGCAATAAGGAATAGCTCAGTAGGCAGTTCAGTCGAAGAGGAATGGACAACTCTAAAAGGGGCACTCACAGAAACTGGAAAGCAAACCATAAGTACAAAGAAGGTAACGGCGAAGAAACCATGACAACAGAAGAAAACTTCAGCTGATCGACGAAAGAAGGAAATACAAAAATGTTCAGGGATATTCAGCAGTAAACAAGACACTTAGGAATGAAATAAATAAGAAGTGCATGGAAACTAGGGAGAAATGGCTACAAAAAAAATGAAGAAACCGAAAAAGAAATGACTGTCGGAAGTACTAAGTCAGCCTGTAGAAAAGCCAAAAACAATTAAAACCTAGGGGATTAACATTAAGAGTGTAATGGGAATTCCACTGTTAAATGCAGAGGAGAGAGTGGGCAGATGGAAAGAATAGACTGAGGTCCTCTATAACCGGAAGGATTTGTCTGATGACGTGATAGGGACAGGGAAGATATAGGAGAGTCAGTATTTGAGCACGAATTTAAAAGAGGTTCGTATGAGTTAAGATCAAATAAAGCAGAAAAGATAGATAACATTCTGTCAGGAATTTTAGAATAATTAGGGTAATTGGCAACAATACAACTATTCATGGTCGTATGTGAGACTGGCGGTATACCATCAGTCTTTCGGAAAAACATCATCTACACAATTCCGAAGATGGTAAGGGCCGACAGGTGCGAGAAATATTGTACAAGAGGCTTAACATCTCATGCATCCACGTTCCCGACAAGAATAATATACAGACCAATAGAAAAGAAAGTTGAAGAATTGTTAAGCTAAGACCATTTTGGCTTTAAGAAAGGTGAAGGCACCAGAGACGCAGTTCTGATGTTGTGGTTGATAATGGAAGGAAGACTGAAGGAAACTCAAGACATGTTCATAGGACCTGTCGACATAGAAAAAGCGTTCGATAGTGTTAAACGGTGCAAGTTGTCTGAAGTTCTGAGAAAAATGAAGGTAAGCAACAGGGAAAGATGGGTAATGTTACAATAACTGCAAGAACGGAGAGGGAATAACAAAACTGGAAAACGAAGAATGAAATGCTCAGATTAAAATGGGCGTAAGACAGGGATGTAGTCTTTTGTCGTTCCTGCTCAATTTATACATCGAAGAAGTAATAACGAAAAAAAAATCAAGAATGAAGAGTGGGATTAAAATTCAGTGTGAAAGGATATCAATGATAAGATTCGCTGATGGCACATTGCTGGCCTGAGAGGTAGTGAGGAGGAAATGGAGTATATTTCAATCGAATGGTCTAGTCGGTATATAATACGGCTGACAGTAATTCGGAAGTCGAACGTAATGAGAAGTTGAAGAAATGAGAATAGAGAGAAACTTAACATCAGCACTGGTGATCACGAAGTAGATGAAGTTAGGGATTCATCTACATAAGCAGCAAACTAACCCATCAAGGACGGAGAAAGGACATAAAAGGCAGACTATCTTTGATATTAAGGGGATTCCTGGCTAAGAGAAGTCTACAAATATCAAGCATAGGCCTTACTTAGAGGAATAAATTTCTGAGAATGTACGTTTGGAGCACAGCATTGTATGACAGTGAAACATGGACAGTATCGGAACGGAGGAGAATCGAAGCATTTGAGATTTGGTGCCTCAGAAGAATGTTGAAAATTATGTGGACTGATAAGGTAAGAAATGAGAAGGTTCACTGCAGAATCACCGAAGACAGAAATATATCGGAAACACTGACAAAAGAAGAAGGGGCGGGTTGATAGGACATCTATTAAGACTTCACGGAATAATTTCCATGATACTAGATGGAGCTGTGGAGACTAAAGTTGTAGAGGAAGACCGAGATTGGTTTGCATCCGGCAAATAATTGGCGACATAGATTGGAAGTCCTACTCTGAGATGAAAAGGTTGTCTGGCACACGAGAAAAATTTGTGACGGAGCGCATATAAAAAGGAAAAAACCACCCGCACTTTCTTGCGGCTGGTGCTACCGAAAACTACATCCTACGTTGCGCGTTTCTACCAAATGTGGTCGGTGCGCTACATTGCCCTCCTCTTCAACGAGATTTAGTCCTTTGGTTCACTTTCAACTAGATTATCCATGTGGAAACATGGCTAACAAATTTCCTGGACGTTTTCCCAATTGGCCCTAGTCCGCTTTTTACTCAAGATTGCTCTTACCGTGACGTTTCCTTATGCATTACGTATACTGAGCTGCGTAGCTTCCTTTTAGCTTAACTTAAAATTATATTTTCCGCTACTTCTCTTTCAACTCTTGGAATCGAGTTCACCGTGATTTTGACGGTGGCTGGGGCCGAACTTCGTCTTGTGTTTCGCTTCTTCTACACGTAAACAAGTACTACACTTAGCAGAGTAAGTGTCGCTGTAGTACCTGGTATGACATCGGTCAAGATTGTTTCTCCCCTATACTGATCCACATGCTGCATCAATGCCTCCAAGGAGATTTACCGATTCACCCCTCCTGCTTGTTAACGAGTCTGTATATGGAGTGAATTAAATCGGGTCCTAAAGTTGATTCAGTACAGTGAGATTCGCGGTTGATAGCACTTCTATAGGCTCCTCTGGCAAATATTTGTACAACCGAGAGTGCGAAATGCTCAGATAATTCCCATAATTTTGTCAAATAGACGGTAAGTAGGTCCCACTATCTCACATGATGTCACGTTTACTGGCAAACCTCTTCCGTCTAGCTCTAGCCTGTCTGGTGCCGTTTGCTTCCTCTGTTCATAGCAACTGGCTACTATTATAAATTTGTTTAACGTAGAGCACAACTAATGAGATTCAAGCTTCTGGAAGTACAACTCAGGCCTTCTCTTGCAATCCTTTTAGTTTTCTGACCCAGCATTAACTTCACTGCCCAGCAGTTCTGACAATCTCTCGTTATCGTAACTTCACCTCTGTAACTCTTTTGTAAATCCACCTCTTATATTTCCGCATGCCAGCTTTTGTCCTCAGCAATTAGTAACAACTGCTGCACCGTTCTCTACTACTGGAAAGGCAACTGAAATGTGCGTATTTGGTCTATCGGTCTTTGCTTCCACGGTGCTAGGTTAAAATAGAAACTTAAGTTTTTATAGCTAGGTTCCAAGACCAACTTTAATTGAAATGGTAGGTCTTTTCGGACATTGCCTTGAGCTCCTCCAGCTTATGACCTGTAAGCAACAGGTTTAGCCCAGGTTTACCACAGCCTGTTGCATAGCTTCCCGCAATTACGATGACGCACTGCATGCTTTCGACAAACTGTTATAAAATATCTGTAACCACTTCGTTATGCAATATTTCTACGTCGACTTGTTACCTCTCAACGTTCCAGTTCATCGATACTTATACCTTTTTGATATAATTCATGACTGTCCCAGTCAGCTGGCCTTATAACTGAGTGTTATTTAAAACATCTTTCTCCAAATTTGTGACCTGCTTGGTGTACCCTTCACTTGCTTCCTTGTTTCCTTTTACCCAATACTTTACTACTTTCACTGTGTCACTCAAACCCCCTATGTCCTCGATGTCCTCGTCGTCAACAGTTCCAAACACAGTTTGCGTTCATAAAACCTCTTCTATATGTAATCCCCAGATCATGTCGTCTCGTCCCTCAATTTGTCGTAAGTCCCATGTATCCTCGTAACTCCTTTAAGCACTCCTTTAAGCACTCCACATCCTGCCAGAAACTGTTGAATGCTTCCTCTAGTCGTCTCACGTCGTTCCTCAATTCCCATGCATTAAACGCAACCTGTATCACCCAGTGGTGACTGGTGATCACCATATCTCTTTGCTTTACCAATAGCACTCCACCTTCGAGCTTCTCATTCTGCAATGCTTTTGCACTGACGATGACCAGTAGCACAGCTATGGCCCACAAATCCTTCATCTTCTCTCCTGATGTACCCAATCGTTTTCTCCCCATAAATGTTGCCTGGTGCTCCGCAGCAGTTCATCCCATCTACACTCTACATTATGGTATATTTACAACGAAGAAAAAAATACGATTAATCTGCTCTGATGTCCTCGTTCTTGAAGAGTACGGACTTCCTCTCATCGGTACATTTAAGACTTCTTGCTCGCCGGCCGCGGTGGTCTAGCGGTTCTAGGCGCGCAGTCCGGAACCGCGCGACTGCTACGGTCGCAGGTTCGAATCCTGCCTCGGGCATGGATGTGTGTGATGTCCTTAGGTTAGTTAGGTTTAATTAGTTCTAAGTTCTGGGCGACTGATGACCACAGAAGTTTAGTCGCATAGTGCTCAGAGCCATTTGAACCATTTTTTGAACTTCTTGCTCGTTCCAACTCACCTTCTCTTTTCTCATTTTTCTTCCATTCCAACCGTACTGCCGGCCGGAGTGGCCGAGCGGTTCTAGGCGCTTCAGTCTGGAACCGCGTGACCGCTACGGTCGCAGGTTCGAATCCTGCCTCGGGCATGGATGTGTGTGGTGTCCTTAGGTTAGTTAGGTTTAAGTAGTTCTAAGTTCTACCGGACTGATGACCTCAGATCAACTTCTAGACTCCCACAAAACGGTTTCAATCGTCCCACGTTGCACTCAGCAACTGGATCTTGGCATTCACTGGTGACATATTTTCCACAAGTTGATGTGATCCTTGATATTTTGTAAACAATTTCTTCGTCTTCTTCTTTGGAGAATACGAAGTCGGTAACATTATCCATTGCCCACTTGTATTGCTTCATTCTTGCTAAATGTTACACTACTTATTCTTGCTTTTATAGTGCTCGTGTGTTAGATGCACACCATGCTACATACTTACCTTATCACTCTTGCGAACTCCTTAACAGATTCCCCTGTCTGACCATTCTTGGCTATTAAGGTTTCTAACGGCGATGGTATCCTACGACCATATGTAAACTGCCCGTCGCCAGATTCGAACGTGGGTTCTCAGCTGATCGTGAGGAAGAGGATGGTGAAGATGTGTCTACGGATAGCTTCTGATGACAGAATAACAACATCTATTGATCAACTCAATACATTGTTTGTGAGCCTCAGGGTGAGGTTTGCTTCCAGTTGCAAGCAATATCCTTGCGGCGACGGAGGTGATCGGCGGACATTCACACGTGTGGCCGCTGCTACGTCCGGAGCTGCTCTGGCGTAAATCGAATCTGCTGCCTCGACAGCGCGCTCCGACCTTGGAACGACTTACTGCGGCAACAAAAACTGCGCGCCAAGGGCCTCTGTTGTGCTGGTGGATTGGGGGGGGGGGGGGGGGGGAGGGGCGTGGCAGTGGGACAGGTCAGTGCCCTGTCTCAGCAGATATCCACGGCGGCAGCTGTCTGGCGTTGGCGGACCAGGGTCCTCGGCTCCTGTCCTGGTCAGGACGTTCTTGCTGCCAGCGTCCCAGAACGATGGTGACAGTGCGTTGCAACAAAGCACCCCAAGCGATGACTCCCATCACAGGCTGCTGCCTGATGAAGGCATCTGACGATATTTATGGCGGTGACGTCACTCTGGCGCCTCGTAGGCGACGACCTGCACTACAGAGGTGAACATTACGGTGACTGCGATGGCAGTGACGACTCCAAACTGGTGACGGCGCTAAGTGACACAGGCTCTGTGTCTGTCCGACACCTCACAACGGACGATGTTGACGAGGTGGCTACCGGTCCTTAAATGTGGTTCATTGCCGCTTATGTCTGTTGGTTTTCCCCAGTAGGTCAGTGAAATATTCTTGTGTTGCTGGCCAGGGTACCTCTACAAGAGTCAGTCCAGAAATTGGGCAGAAATTTGACGAGAAGACCACCGACCTTTTCAAGCATATCCTGACCTCCTCGTATTTTCTGTTCAATGGAGAATAATATGAACAAACGGAAGGAGTCGCGATGGGTAGTCCCCTTTCACCTGTGGTCGCGAATTTGTATATGTAGTAATTCGAGGAGGATGCCTTGGTGTCATCCAAATGGAAATATGCTTTTTTCCGTTATGTGGATGACACGTTCGTCATCTGGCACGATGGTAGGGACAAGCTCCTGGACTTCCTTCACATCTGTAATCCATACATACCAACATCCAATTCTCAATGAAGACCGAAGAGAAGGACGATTACCTTTCTTGGACGTAATGGTCAAGAGAAGAGCTGGGGGCACGTTGGGTCACGGTGTGTACAGGAAGAAAACGCACATGATCTGTATGTGTATGCAGACAGCTGTCACCAAACTTCTACAAGAAATGGGGTTCTAAAAACACTGGTACACAGGACGCGCAGCATCTCAAACGCAGAGAGTCTGCCCCAGGAGCTGAAACACCTCAGAACCGCATTCAGAAAGAACGGGTACTCGAAATGGCAGACTAGAAACGCTCTCCGCCCCACCACTACAGTGCAACCTTTGAAGACGGAAAAAGTCACGGAGGAGTAAGTAGCCACTGCATTTATTCCGTACACTGGCGCACTATCTGGGAAAATCGGACGCATATTCAAGAAACATCAAGTTAAAACCGTCTTTTGCCCGCCCAATAAAACGCGAGCGTTATTGGGAAGTGTGGAAGATGATATCGGCTTGCGGTCTGCCGGCGTATACCAGATTCCCTGATAGTGTGGTAAGATTTATATTGAACAGACAGTGCGCACCATCGAAGGTCGTTGTCGAGAACATCAAAGGTACACAAGACTGAAGTATCCTAGCAAGTCGTCGGTCGCAGAGCACTCTTTGTCCGAAAAACACGAGATGGATTATGAGCGTACCAAGGTCTTGGCCCAGACTTCTAAATACTGGGACACCGTTGTCAGAGAGGCCAACGAAATTCGCACCAACGACGAACTCATCAACTGAGATTGCAGTTATAATCTTAGCAAGGCATGGTTACCAGCACTGAGAAGATGACACTCGGGAACGAAAACGATATGGCGAGCTGGGCGGACGTAGTAACTGCACCGACGCTGCTACAGAAGCCGATCTCTGTGTTCCCGCGACTGTTGACGCGCGCCCGCGGGTGCGAACCGCCGAGGAAACGGACCGTGGGAGGAGGGGATATACGGAGGCCGTCCTTCCTCAGGAGCTCAGTTCGTCAGCGCACATGACGATGGCGACGTGTCTGATTGCCGAAATATTGTGGTTCAAATGGCTCTGAGCACTATGGGACCCAACTGCTGAGGTCATTAGTCCCCTAGAACTTAGAACTAGTTAAACCTAACTAACGTAAGGACATCACAAACATCCATGCCCTAGGCAGGATTCGAACCTGCGACCGTAGCGGTCTTGCGGTTCCAGACTGCAGCGCCTTTCGCCGAAATATTGTGCCCGTTGGACACCATGATCCGGCAGTAGACCCGTGGACTCTTCGATCAACAAATACGCCGGGAGAAACTGAAGAATCACAAGAAATACATTACTCCGATCACCACAAGAAATAAACAAGCAGCTGATGTTGATGAACCAATGGACGAGCGGTTGCTGCTGCTGCTGCTCATTTCTGTAACTTTTCACGCGATCTAAGATATATTCCATGGTAACACGACCATGTTGGATGGTAGTCATTTGATCTAGAGATCAATGACATACACTCCTGGGAAATGAAATAAGAACACCGTGAATTAATTGTCCCAGGAAGGGGAAACTTTATTGACACATTCCTGGGGTCAGATACATCACATGATCACACTGACAGAACCACAGGCACATAGACACAGGCAACAGAGCATGCACAATGTCGGCACTAGTGCAGTGTATATCCACCTTTCGCAGCAATGCAGGCTGCTATTCTCCCATGGAGACGATCGTAGAGATGCTGGATGTAGTCCTGTGGAACGGCTTGCCACGCCGTTTCCACCTGGCGCCTCAGTTGGACCAGCGTTCGTGCTGGACGTGCAGACCGCGTGAGACGACGCTTCATCCAGTCCCAAACATGCTCAATGGGGGACAGATCCGGAGATCTTGCTGGCCAGGGTAGTTGACTTACACCTTCTAGAGCACGTTCGGTGGCACGGGATACCTGCGGACGTGCATTGTCCTGTTGGAACAGCAAGTTCCCTTGCCGGTCTAGGAATGGTAGAACGATGGGTTCGATGACGGTTTGGATGTACCGTGCACTATTCAGTGTCCCCTCGACGATCACCAGTGGTGTATGGCCAGTGTAGGAGATCGCTTCCCACACCATGATGCCGGGTGTTGGCCCTGTGTGCCTCGGTCGTATGCAGTCCTGATTGTGGCGCTCACCTGCACGGCGCCAAACACGCATACGACCATCATTGGCACCAAGGCAGATGCGACCCTCATCGCTGAAGACGACACGTCTCCATTCGTCCCTCCATTCACGCCTGTCGCGACACCACTGGAGGCGGGCTGCACGATGTTGGGGCGTGAGCGGAAGACGACCTAACGGTGTGCGGGACCGTAGCCCAGCTTCATGGAGACGGTTGCGAAAGGTCCTCGCCGATACCCCAGGAGCAACAGTGTCCCTAATTTGCTGGGAAGTGGCGGTGCGGTCCCCTACGGCACTGCGTAGGATCCTACGGTCTTGGCGTGCATCCGTGCGTCGCTGCGGTCCGGTCCCAGGTCGACGGGCACGTGCACCTTCCGCCGACCACTGGCGACAACATCGATGTACTGTGGAGACCCCACGCCCCACGTGTTGAGCAATTCGGCGGTACGTCCACCCGGCCTCCCGCATGCCCACTATACGCCCTCGCTCAAAGTCCGTCAACTGCACATACGGTTCACGTCCACGCTGTCGCGGCATGCTACCAGTGTTAAAGGCTGCGATGGAGCTCCGTATGCCACGGCAAACTGGCTGACACTGACGGCGGCGGTGCACAAATGCTGCGCAGCCAGCGCCATTCGACGGCCAACACCGCGGTTCCTGGTGTGTCCGCTGTGCCGTGCGTGTGATCATTGCTTGTACAGCCCTCTCGCAGTGTCCGGAGCGAGTATGGTGGGTCTGACACACCGGTGTCAATGTGTTCATTTTTCCATTTCCAGGAGTGTAGTTAAGAAGCCAAAGGTGTTTGGGGGGCAAAACCGAGGAAGGTAGGTCAGATATATAAATTAAGGAATGGATCATACTGATGGCTTTAGTTCCCAATACCATAGTTCGTAAGTGGAAAGAAAATCTTAATGTCAGTACTGTATCCGTGCTCCAGGTCTTAGCATATACTGACGATTCGCCATATTCTCCTGTTTCCTTCGGTTTGGTTTTACCTTCTCCTCCTCCTCATCCGCCATTACTCTCCCCTTTAATACGGAAACTGTGGCCGCACGTGGTATATTGTCCCTAACCCCCACAAACGGGCGAATTCGGCTTACATGGACTATCGAAGAGCGGGTGGCAAGCTCCACTTTAACGTTAACTTGCGACGTCGTCTCTATTACCTGGTAAGGGCACTATATCGTGACGCGAACTTCTTCATTTTCGACTTCGGCACGTAAGGATTCGTTAACGTAATTTACTGACCCACATGGTACTTAGGTAACGCTGCTTTCGCATCATGTGCACTTTCCTGTTTCTCTATGGCCTTCGTACCCAATTTTTATGCTTGTCTCCAGATATGTTTCACTCTCTTAGCAAATATTCACTGGCCAGATGTCTCCTTGCGACGGGGCTTTGCAAAATTCAAAGGGTGACGGTATCTTTCTCCTAGATACAGCTTCATACAGGAATAACCTTGTGCTCTGGCGAACTTTCGAGTTGTATGCAGCTACGACGTAGACCAATAGGACGTTCCAGTTATTATGCTGGGAAGTTATGTAAAAACTCAACATTTTCGCAAGTGTCCTGTGGACTCATTCTGTGTGACCATTAGCTTGAGAGTGCAGAGCGTTCGTCCGTAATTTTTAAATGCTTAACAGCCTGAATAGCTGCTGCATAAATCCGACATAAAATTTGCGCCCTGATACGTGATTATAGTTTCAGGTGTCCCAAACTGAAGTATCCACTGGCCGACTAGTGCCTCAGCCACGGTCGTGGCTTGCTGGTCCGATGAAGTTATCATGGAAACGTACCTATAAAAGTGGTCAACAGTGTTTAATACGTAACGATCCCTGCAGGTGTTTGTGCTAAGGGTCGTAGGATGTCCAGTCTTACCATTGGGAAGGGCATATCGGCTTCCGGCATTTTCTGTAATTTAATTTTCTGGTTGTTTAGCTCTGCTCTTTGAGCACATGGCACACAGTTTCTCACGTATCAGTCCACGTCCTGCCTACACGTCATCCACCAATAATTATGCGCTACCCTTCCATCCGTTGCTCTTCGTCCCAAATGTCATGCTTGCCGCAACACTTCGTCACCCAAGCTCTCTGGTACTATTTACCAGGCCCATTTCGCGTTGTGCGATACGATACTCCGTTCTCCATGCAGAACTGCTGTGGTTTAGCAAATCGCTGACAGTCTGGGTCAGCACTTTGTGCTGCCCTCCGTTAACTTTCGTCAATGCCTGCGCACTCCATAGCGCGTACTTCGCGGCTGAACCCATCCGTGTTAGTGTGCGGCCTTCCTGGACGATCTACTACCTCGTAATCGAACTCGTTTAATCGCAAGGCCCATCTCACCATCTACCCGTTGCATCTGTAACTCCTAAGAGCCGCTTAAGCGCTGCGTGGTCATCAGTTTAAATCGTTTACCATAGAGGTAACAACAAGAGTACCCAATTCAAAAAATAAATGCAAGAATTTCCTTCTTCTTCGTTCAGCATTATTGAGCCGCCGTGAAACTTACGCAATAGGGTGCTCCCATTTATCTACTTCCTGACTCACAGTAACTTCTAGCGCAAAATCACTCGAATCACAAGAAAGAATAAACGTTTTTTCAAAATCTGGATAGACTAAGGTGGGGCTGCATGTGAACAGATCTTTTAACTTCTGGAACGCCGCCTCACACTCAGCTGTCCAATGACACTTCACTTCTTCGCTTAGCAATTTGCAGTTTCTGCAAATTTCGGAGCATACCTACGGTAAAAATTCGCGAGCCCCAAATTTTGAACGGCGTCAGCTAGCTTTGGGTCTGTACGAATTCCGTCCTGACTGATAATGCGATCCAAATACCAAACTTCTTGCAATACAAAACGACTTTTTATAAACACAACGTTAATCGTGCTGTGCGCAGACGAACAAACAATTCCGATGTTCAGGAATATTCTTTGAATACAGAATAATGTTATCCAGGTATACCATGCACAGTTTTGATTTTAATCCGTGTAACAATCTACGTAACAAATACTGAAAAGTGACCGGCTCGTTTCTATGTCCAAAAGGCATGTGGCGAAACTAGAAATGCCCAGTCGGCGTTGAGAACGCAGTTTTAGGTCGGTACTTCGGTGTTACTTTCAACTGGTGGTAATCATTAAGCAAATCCATTTTTGTGAACTACCGACACTGATCTAAGTTTTCCAATGTCTCTATTTTATTAGGCATAGGATAAGCATCCGACACAGTTTTCTGGTTGAGGAAACGGTAGTCACAATAGGAACGATATGCTTTGCCATCATCTGGTGGTATTTTGCTTACAATTACAGTGGGAGCAGACCACGGTCCAAAACTAGGTTCTATGGGCCATCTCTAAGATGTTGTTGCATAAAATCTTCCATAATCGGCTGTAAATGTCTTGGAACTTGATACGATAGTTTGCAGATGGGTGCTTCACTTCCAGTAGGAACTTGGTGCTGAACGAGCGGTGTTGCGAGTAGTGGACACGACGCATTAAATACTTCCACGTACTCACTCAACAGTTTTTCCACAAATACTGTATCCCGTGCTTCCTGGTGTGCTGCCTTACTTCTTGGCGCTGACCAGTCGACAGACACTCACTCCCTGCATTGTGTAGTTTGCTGTAAAGTCACGGTCTGGGTCTTCCTTATCTAGCACTTTTAAATTCACAAATTGCGTACCCCGCGACAATTTTAATTCCTAGGGTCCAAAATTATCAATACTGACAGGCGTTACCCTCGTGCCCTCTACCTCCGGAATGGAGGACACGCTACGTTGTATAAAACGACTAACTGCATTTAATACACTCCTGGAAATGGAAAATAGAACACATTGACACCGGTGTGTCAGACCCACCATACTTGCTCCGGACACTGCGAGAGGGCTGTACAAGCAATGATCACACGCACGGCACAGCGGACACACCAGGAACCGCGGTGTTGGCCGTCGAATGGCGTTAGCTGCGCAGCATTTGTGCACCGCCGCCGTCAGTGTCAGCCAGTTTGCCGTGGCATACGGAGCTCCATCGCAGTCTTTAACACTGGTAGCATGCCGCGACAGCGTGGACGTGAACCGTATGTGCAGTTGACGGACTTTGAGCGAGGGCGTATAGTGGGCATGCGGGAGGCCGGGTGGACGTACCGCCGAATTGCTCAACACGTGGGGCGTGAGGTCTCCACAGTACATCGATGTTGTCGCCAGTGGTCGGCGGAAGGTGCACGTGCCCGTCGACCTGGGACCGGACCGGAACGACGCACGGATGCACGCCAAGACCGTAGGATCCTATGCAATGCCGTAGGGGACCGCACCGCCACTTCCCAGCAAATTAGGGACACTGTTGCTCCTGGGGTATCGGCGAGGACCATTCGCAACCGTCTCCATGAAGCTGGGCTACGGTCCCGCACACCGTTAGGCCG
The DNA here is from genome assembly GCF_021461385.2 of Schistocerca piceifrons. Lineage (NCBI taxonomy): Eukaryota > Metazoa > Arthropoda > Insecta > Orthoptera > Acrididae > Schistocerca > Schistocerca piceifrons. Next base: position 806,300,499 of record NC_060138.1, read on the forward strand.
TCTTCCGCTCACGCCCCAACATCGTGCAGCCCGCCTCCAGTGGTGTCGCGACAGGCGTGAATGGAGGGACGAATGGAGACGTGTCGTCTTCAGCGATGAGAGTCGCTTCTGCCTTGGTGCCAATGATGGTCGTATGCGTGTTTGGCGCCGCGCAGGTGAGCGCCACAATCAGGACTGCATACGACCGAGGCACACAGTGCCAACACCCGGCGTCATGGTGTGGGGAGCGATCTCCTACGCTGGCCGTACACCACTGGTGATCGTCGAGGGGACACTGAATAGTGCACGGTACATCCAAACCGTCATCGAACCCATCGTTCTACCATTCCTAGACTGGCAAGGGAACTTGCTGTTCCAACAGGACAATGCACGTCCGCATGTATCCCGTGCCACCCAACGTGCTCTAGAAGGTGTAAGTCAACTACCCTGGCCAGCAAGATCTCCGGATCTGTCCCCCATTGAGCATGTTTGGGACTGGATGAAGCGTCGTCTCACGCGGTCTGCACGTCCGGCACGAACACTGGTGCAACTGAGGCGCCAGGTGGAAATGGCATGGCAAGCCGTTCCGCAGGACTACATCCAGCATCTCTACGATCGTCTCCATGGGAGAATAGCAGCCTGCATTGCTGCGAAAGGTGGATATACACTGTACTAGTGCCGACATTGTGCATGCTTTGTTGTCTGTGTCTATGTGCCTGTGGTTCTGTCAGTGTGATCATGTGATGTATCTGACCCCAGGAATGTGTCAATAAAGTTTCCCCTTCCTGGGACAATGAATTCACGGTGTTCTTATTTCAATTTCCAGGAGTGTACTTCGTTACCAGCGAAAGATTCAACGATACACAACGAGTTCACTGGCAGGTCCGTACCAACATCATTCCAGACTATCTTTACTGTACCTTTCGATATGCGATCCTGCGAACTGACTTTTAAGGGACCCTGTACGCAGTTTAATTGGTGTTCGGACCACAGAGCCTAGCTGAAACAAAGCTCCATCCAGTTCTACCGTACGCCATTCCATATCAATTATGGTGGGATGTGTAACCAGGAGTCCGCAGCTCGTCGTCGTGCGGTGGCGTTCTCGCTTCCCGCGCCCGGGTTCCCGGGTTCGATTCCCGGCGCGGTCAGGGATTTTCTCTGCCTCGTGATGACTGGGTGTTGTGTGATGTCTTTAGGTTAGTTAGGTTTAAGTAGTTCTAAGTTCTAGGGGACTGATGGCCATAGCTGTTAAGTCCCATAGTGCTCAGAGCCATTTGTAACCAGGAAATGAAGTCCGAGAAGCACGTCGTACCAACCGATAACCACGGGAAGAACTGCATCCATTTGGAAGTTAACCTCCCCCACTCGGAACTGACCACTCCAGCATCGAGTGAACTTACACATCCTCCACCTACGCCACATAACGTCCAGCGTGGTGCACTTAACTCAGTTGCTTGGAACCGATGCCTGAGAACTGGTATTCAACATTTTACAGAATTTATCCCCACATAGCCTGTCAGAAAAATATCTGCCACAGATTTCTTACATGCGCTAACTCTTACTGGGAGTGTGGTACAGTGGACACCCCGCCCCCTGTGCCGTTTAACTGCTGCCTGTAAGATCTACCCTGAGACTAAAACCGTTCTTGCTGATTTCTGCTGATCCGAGTGACCAAATTTCCTACAATACCTGCAAAGTTGCTGTCTGCAATCTCTTTGTACAAAACTCTTTTGCCCACACTGAAAACAATTTATGTCCATACTCAACATTGTCCAACTTTCATGTGACCTAGCCAATGACTCACTTTCCTCTAACGATAGTGCAATAACCATTGCTTCACTCAAATACTTAGGAAATTCCAAACGAACTGTTCTTGAGATTTCCGGTTGTGCTTTCCGCAAAATTATTGAGTTACATGTATCATCATCCGTGAGCTCATAGGTACTTACAATGGTTTCAGGAATACGGTCGGTGAAGCTTTCAATCGATTCATCCTGCTTACGTAAAATCGTAGGAAGTTGTTCCCGAACCTATCTTACAGTGTTCTTCTTCCGATATCTCCCTATTAACCCTTCCTGAAAATCCTCAAATGTTTCAGCCTCCCACAGATTCTCGTTCCAGCATCTCCCGTAATTCCAGTAATAGCCCCTCTGAATAAATGCTCCGTATTCCATCTCCCAAAATTGCCGGTTGTAGCCAAATTGTCAGAAAAGATAAAAACTTCTTCCATCTGTTTCCCTGAAAATGGGGTAACCATTGCTGCAGCAGTGCCATCAACGGTGGGTGAGTTGTTATATGACTGCTCTCTCTCCATCGCTTTGAGCTCATTTACCTCTATCTTTAATTTCCCTACCCGATCCCTAACTTACTCGGTAACCCTCAACAGCTGAAAGTTCCTTTCCTATGACTATAAGTTAATCAAGAGAAAAGTATACCCAAAGAATACAAAAGAACTTATTCAGGCACAAGACAGGAAAAGAGACTATCCAACATCCAAACAAAAATGGCACTTACTTCCTTTGCTGCTTTGTACACCGTCGCTGTAGATGCTCCATACTACTGTTACCTCCACAAGATCCGTCCTCCACGATGCCTGCGCAGTCTTCCTGCACGAGTGGAAACGACCACATCTGATACCATTGTAAACGGGGCACGTTAGCAGACACGTGACTTCAGTGCCTGTCAGCAGATTCGAACGTGGGTCCTCTGCTGGGCCTGAGAAAGAGAACAGTGACGGTGTGTCCGCGGATGGCTCCTGACGACAGAATAACAAAATTTATTGATCAAATGCAATACATTGGTTGTGGATCCTGTGAGCGAGGTTTGCTTCCACTCGTAATATTCTTAGCGCAGACGAGGATGACCGGCGGACGTGCGCCTGCTGCTGCGTCTAGACCTTCACTGCCGTAACTGGAGTCTGCTGCCTCGACAGCGGCGCTCCGGCCATGCACTGACTTACTGCGTCAGTTGGAACCACGCGCCACGTGCCACTGTTGTGCTGGCGGCTGGGGGGCGTGGCAGCGGGCCAGGTCAATGCCCTGTCTCAGCGGACATACCTGGCAGCGACTGCCTGGCGTCGCCGGGTCAAGGTCCCTGGCTCCCGCTTCGGTCTGTGGCGGCAGCGTCGCAGGACAATGGCGACAGTGTGTTACCAAAAAGCACCCCAAGCGATGACTCCCATGGCAAGCGGTGCCTGTTGATGGTGTCCGGCGGTAGTTACGGCGGCGGCGTCGCCTTCCGGACGACGACCTGCATTACGACGGTGACTGCGGTGGTAGCGATGACACGGAACTGGTGACGGCGCTGACACAGGTGTGTGACACTCCAACGCCTCACGACGGTCGATGTTAACGAGCTGGCTGCCGGTTCATAAATACGGCTCTCTGCCGCTGATGTCTGCTGTTATTTTTCCCCAGTCGGTCAGTGAAATATTCTTCCATTGCACGGCTGGCGCAACTGACATGATTTCCGTCCTCGATGTCGACACCCTGGCGTATGGCGAGCTGCTTCTTGTCACGTCTTCTGCTGTGCGGCAAGCGTTCTCCTTCTTGTCGCTGAACTCGGCTCTACGCCATGATATCGTAACACTGAACTGCACAACCGAATTTATCACACATACGATATTCTCCACATTTTAACTAACTTAATTACTGCAAGACTCCTACCTTTAACTAATTTAATCACTCTCATCTTTCGATCCTCTACATATATACTGGCTGATACAGTGGCAATATTGAATTCGTGTGCTGTTTCGAATTGTACAGTGAGACCACATACCTTAAATATCTTCCCAACTGGTATGGTGTACATCCACGTAGTGTCCTAGCATCTTCCCTAAATTTCTTTTAACTCTTTCCGGTCATCCATTAGCTTCAGTATGTAGAGGTCTCGTTGCCAATTTTTTCACCTACTGCATCAAACCAGTCTCAGGACTGAAGACCACAACAACAACAATACCTTGCAAGATTCCTTGACGAAATTTAACAAAAAATTGGTTCCCTCATTCACTGCTATCATCTCAGATACTCTGAGCTTCAGTATCCAACTGTTTACTCGCGCGCGTCAATGTCGGTACCTGGTGATCGATCATTGTAACTCTTTACATTCAAGTAGGAAAATAATCTTCAGTCGTGAGCACATACCTATTCTCTGCAGGTGTATAGTTGGGACACCAATCCTGAGCAATTGCAATGAGGCTAATGGTTCAGGTAACCTCTGCAACTGCTCTTTTGTGCGACAAATATCCGCTCTTAGTGCCACTGTATGCAATTCTATACATTTTGGTCTACATCCACCTTTATATACCTCCATCTCTACCTCTCAGTTACTCTCTGTTTGTGTAGACCTACATCTGCTATGATCTTCTAACACATGATCATGTGTCTTCTATGATACTCTGTCTCTCAATTTTTATGGCACAAACTCTCACGGTTCCAACATGGATTCTTTCCACAGCAAACCATCCTGTTCGCAAAACTACAATTGCCCACAAATCTGCTTACATTTGTCGTCTTCTGTGCTATCTTCAATTCCTTGAACTCATTGTGTTACCTCTACTTTCCTAATCAATCCATCTGTGTTCTCATATTTTTACTAGGTTTTTATATGACCTCAAAATCAAATTCACTATCCATCTTCTGTGCTGTCTGCCATTCCTTAAGTTCATTACCACCTATTTGTAACGCCACTACTTTCCTACTTAATCCATCTGCGTTTCCATGTTTTTTCCAGGTTCATCTATAACCTAAAAATGAAACTCACCAATCATACAGCCCACGGTGTCAAAGCACTAGATGAATCCTTCAACACCTGCAGCCATTCAAATGCTACGTGATCTGTTATCACTTGAAAATTTTTCCATTACAGATAACACTTGACGTAGGTCATTCCATAAATAAAGGTCAACATTTCCTTTTCAGTTATGGATTAATTCTTCCTCCCTAAGTTAACTTACCTTGATGCATAGGCCACTTGATGTTCTGTACCCTCAACTTCTGAAGACAACACACAACCAAGAACATAGTTGGTCACATTCTATGACAGAATGAATTCCTTATTGAAATTTGGAAACAATAAGAGCAGACTCAAAGTTAGACCTCCTTTCGGTTTCTCGAAAGTACTCTGACAATCCTCTGATCAAACAAATTTTGAAACCTTCTTCAGCAACTGTGTCAGCAGTCCAGTAATATCAAAAAAATCGTTTTATGACTCACCAATTCAAGCATAGAATATTCACACAAGGCTTTAACTAACCTTGAGTCTGTCCTAGCTCCATCCTTACTACTTGAGTGACCAAGGTATGCCACCTCTTCTAAAACAAAGTTGTACTGCTCTGTTCTCAAAATTAACACTGCAGCCTTCAATCACAGAAACACTTCTCTTAGGCGCTGTATGTGCTACTCTGTATCAAATGGCTTTGAGCACTATGGGACTTAACATCTTAGGTCATCAATCCCCTAGAACTTAGAACTACTTAAACCTAACCAACCTAAGGACATCACACACATCCATGCCCGAGGCAGGATTCGAACCTGCGACCGTAGTCCCGCGGTTCCGGACTGCAGCGCCTAGAACCGCACGGCCACCACTGCCGGCTACTCTGTATCACTCGCAAAGACGAGTATATCATCAAGATACACCATGCACTGACATAGCTCCAACTCTCTGAGAACTCCATCAAACAACCTCTGAAACGTTGCAGGTGCATTTTTCAGTCCGGTATACATCTTTATGAAGTGATAATGTTCCCATGGTGAAGAAATTGTTACCTTTAGTCAGTCCTATGGAGCAATTCCTCGAGTCTATTGTCGAAAAATACTTGCACTGGCCTAAATAGTCTAGAGTTTCTATAATGACTGGTAAAGGGTAGTCATCCATTACAGTCTTGGTATTCAAGTGTCGATAGTCGCAGCGAAACTTATAATGGACGAAGCGAAAATTCTGGTCCCCAATGGCCTATTACATTCCTCAATAATCCCATCCTTTTCAGCTGCTAATAGATGAGTTGCCCCAGAATTGGCTGCAAGTGTTCTGTGTGGCTTGTGGTAAACCGGTGACTTAAGCCCATTGGGTGCTGCATAATATGCATTGCTGCCAATGATATTTCTGGAAAAGAAACAAATCTCTAAATTCCAATAGTAACTGTTCCATCTGTTGCTTATCACTCCCCTTTTGGCGCTGCAATTTTCCTTGTAATTCAGTTTCAACGGCATTTGGCGATTGTCCATAGATGACACTCCACGTGACCCATTCCTCATTCTTCCAGATATTCATATTAGTGACGAACAACTCCATCGTTAACCTTAAATCCTCGGTGATGAAATTATCCACAAACACAGGTACCATTTATCAACCATTTACCTCTTGTAGGCCTACAATATTTCTTTTCACTAAGACACCTGCCTGATCCAATAGTATATTTACTTCCACACTCACAACACCCCTAGCAGGAAATTCGACTTAAGATTAACCCAAAGCGAATTACCGATACTCTTAGGCACTCAATCGTTTGAATCGAGTCTTAGTGTGCATGTTCCCAGATTAAACGGTGTGTCATTTTGATAGACTCCCCTGTGACGTCACTACACTGGCAGCAGTTTCGCCCAGCTGAAGCATTTTCTGTCAAGCTCCACCATTGGTGCTTGAAGTTGATTTTACCACAATGCTGATGCAAGATAGCCCACAACGGAATCAAGTCATAGCCGTCTCTCACATGTGGCATAATCTCTACATACTGTTTGAACTGACCTGTAGCCAGTTAAAAATCTATGTCCATCGATTCCAACCATGTGAAATTGCTATCCTCACTCTACCCAGTTTTCTCGTATATTGTGATGGGTTCAATTTCTTAAGTTCGAACACACCCGATTTTCACTCGTAACTGACAAATGTGCTCCTGTGTCCAACAATATCGTGCAGTTCTTCTTCCCCACTACTCCTCTGACTGCACAATCCACCTCTGCATACAACTTCGTTGCATATAATTTTACTGTGAATGCCCGTAGATGGATCTCAGGCTTTCTTTGGCATTTAACGCTTGCTTCATCTCCAGTCTCCTATCCCTGATACTGATATCATTACGCCGTATTATGTTGACCTCTGCCTCTACTCCCACTGTCCTATGGCTACCTATGTTTCTTCTGCACATGCCCCATCTGTACACGTCTGTAACGTCTTATACTAGCCGAAAACACTGTCCGTATAACTTGCAACCTGGTTGACACATCAATTTCCTCTCATTCTACTGTCGGTCTAGCAGCTGTGTACAAATCAATTGGAACCCTGTTTGTAGTCTCCCCGACATTTCCGAAGGCGACCCACTTAAAAATGTTTCAAGCGCCTTCTCATCACTCTCCTGTAAAATTTCTTCATTGACGATAGCATGCTGCCACGTCCCTTTCTTACCATGTCCAACTGTTCCCCAGAATATCTGGCGCTGTTCTGATTTGTGTACCTTTGAACTAAAATTCTTCAAATGTTCCAGATCGTTTGAGATATTTCTAACCCATATAAGCTTTTGCTTTCTCAGTTAATTCCTAGTTTTGCTACCTTTGAAAGTTCCGCATCAGACCAACCTTTCATCTCTGCCTAGTTCCTAAGTTCGTCTACAAACACTAGCACATCCGCAGTTAACGTACCAGAGAAAAGAGCAACTATACTTGTGGCTGAGAAATGTATATATCGCTGTAGCGATTGTGCTTCTACTAGACGACATAACTGCCTATTAACTGCTGCTAATTATGCTACCTTTTTTGACAATATACGCACTGACTCTCAAAGCCTTGCTCTTCTCGACACTCATTTTGAAACACCAACAATCACAAGACATACAAAAGAAAATACCTTAACTTAGATCTAATTATGAGCCATTTTGATTCTCAGAACTGTCTATCCATATGCCGGTAATGCCTACTCATGAAACTTTTACTGACACTGATTCTGTAGACGGTACCGAATGATCTGTCAAATCACACTGTGTACATATGACACGTAATAGCCAATTGCACCCCCATTACGTCTAAAGTGTGAAAAACCATTGATTCTTTATTTTAACAAAAATCACCTTACTAAGAGCACAGCATTCGAGTTTAATTTCCACGACCGAGATATTTTGACAGCCAATGACTTGCTGCAGTGGTAACACCGGTTCCCGTCCGATCACAGAATTTAAGCGCTGTCGGGCTATGACAGCACTTAGTTGGGTGACAATCCGGTCTGCCGAGCGCTGTTGGCAAGCGGGGTGCTCGCAGGCCCTTGTGAGGTAAACTGAGGAGCTACTTGATTGAGGATCACCGGCTCCAGTCTCGTAAACTGACATACTGCTGGGAGAGCGGTGTGCTGACCACATGCCTCTCCACATCCGCATCCAGTGACGCCTGTGGTCTGAGGATGACACGGTGGTCGGTCGGTAGTATTTGTCCTTCATGGCCTGTTGGGGTGGAGTTTAGTTTTTAAGATATTTTGAAAATAACTATTAAATTTCTTGTCATAACATAGGTTCAGACATTGTACTGAAAATGCAACGCCAGTTCTCTGATATCAGCTGTAATAGCTGATGGATTTAGGGTGCAGGGGGACACGGTCCAGCGCCATTCAACCAGCCTGAAATTCAAAATAGCTTTATTACAGCTCTCCCCATTGCTCATTGTGGCTGAGGCATCCAGTGGCTTCCTGTGTCAGCAGACACTGGTTCGTGAAACAACTGCTTCTGTCAGTGTCGACTCCAGGTGGTCTCATCTAGTTGCGACCACGTGTGCTGCCACAAGTCTCGCACACTCCGCACTGTCCAGCACGCGGCGGGCAGATGACTTAATGGCAGTGACCTACTGCCCCGTGTTGTTGGCCAGCCTGCTGCTTTCCAGAGAAGGAGCTGGCCCGATGTGGTGATGGCTCCAGGTACTGTGGTTTCAGGGCAGGCTGCCCTCATCAGAGTCGAACTGCGGTTCATGGACAGCATTCCAGATAGTGAGTCACAGCCCTGTGGTGACAGAGTTAGGATACTAACAGAAGTGCCTTTAGTGTAAAATGGCAAGGTAGCCTACTTCTACACTTCTGAGATGCATGTGCTAGTGTTTCACCATGTTTTTTTACACTTACTATACATTACGGCGGCCACCGGTGTGGAAAGGGTTCCACCATCTTCCGCTTAAGTGCTGCTGTGTCAGTTGTTTCCACACCTCGCCAGACCGGTTCACATCGCAACATTGCTATGTTATATTTTTGAACACGTATCTCCTGCCGGCCGGAGTGTCCGTGCGGTTCTAGGCGCTACAGTCTGGAGCCGAGCGACCGCTACGGTCGCAGGTTCGAATCCTGCCTCGGGCATGGATGTGTGTGATGTCCTTAGGTTAGTTAGGTTTAATTAGTTCTAAGTTCTAGGCGACTGATGACCTCAGAAGTTAGGTCGCATAGTGCTCAGAGCCATTTGAACCATTTTTGAACGTATCTCCTGTGCAGCTGCCGTGTTTGTGGTTGTTGAGTATAGAGCAAAATACGGCACCTTTCCTCTCTATGACAGAGAAGCCTCACATTAATTATGTAAATTAGCTCTTATAGCTACAGAAAGGGTCTTCTAATTCGTCACTCACACTCTACGAAACCCAATTTTCCTGTAAAATGCTAAACTCAAGCAGCAGTTAACTGGTCACAATTCATCACGACTACTGTTTCATAGCCTGACGGACGTAGGTGATTTTGGTTTAAAGAAGATTACAGAAGGCGTTCTTTGAAGCTCAGTGGTTGTTCCTGGCTTGCTAATATAGAACTTTTTCTGTGAATCAACAAACTTCTGGCTGCGTGTACCAACTGCGTACTCCAATTAACGAATGACAAAATTCATATGGTAAATTATGCAATTGTAGTAATGAACAACTACGTACGGAAGTTTGACATCAGATTAAAGTAAAAATGGATGGATAGCAATCAAATTAACCGTTGATAACATTAGTAAAACTCCAACCGTTAATTTCTGTAACATTGTGATTACTAAGTTGTTGTATAAGTTTTATAAATTGTCATTTTTTTAATTTGTTGTTCACTCTTGCTATCTCGTTTTACGTATTGTCATTTGTCATTTGGAGTTAGTGGAGATGTGGACGCTAGAAAATGTAATGCCAAATGGGGAAATCGGAACATTTCCAACAGTTCAATACAGGGGTGACGGCAGCGGCGGAAGCCAGAAACATTTGTATGCGGATAGTGACATTGGACAGAGCACGGCAAGAAAATGATTTCTCGTTTCAAGTGAGACCGTTTTGACGCCAGTGATGCTCCACGTTCAGGAAGGCCTTGAGGTTTGATGAGATCGCTCAAATGCATAAATCGACAAAAATCCATGTCAACGTATTCGAGAACTGGCAGATGTGATGGACTGTGATCATCTCACCATCGCACGACGTTTGATGAAGTGGGGAAAGTTCAAAAACTGCGTGTGTACGTACCGCATGTTCTAAGTCAAAATCATCAAAATCAGCGGGTGGCACTGTGCGCATCTCTGCTTACTCGTAATCAGCCCGCTCTGAACAACATTGGTCATTCCTATTCTTTATCGTTACTGGTGACGAGAAGTAGTGTCTTTATGCGAACATAAGCAGAATAAAGCAATAGTTGAAGCCAGACAAAGGAACAGTTCTCTGTACAAAGACCTGTGCTCATCCACTAGAGATAATGTTATGCATCTGGTAGAGCAATGACTGTATGGTGTACTACGAATTGTTTCCCGAGGTGTAACCATCACTCCTGACATTTATTGTCAATAACTGAGGTGCGTCACAGACGCAGGCCAAAAACAACGACCAGCAAGACTATGTGGAGCGATGCTACTTCTCGATAAGACACATCGGCGTTGTGTTAGACTGACAAACAACATTACACACAGTAATCGGGTTGCGAACATTCCGCACTCACCTTATTCACCTGATCATGTGCCCTCAGATGTTTACCTTGTCCGCTCTCTATTTATTCAACCTCAAGGAACTTCCTTCTCGGATGAAAATGCGCTCCGAACATGGCTCAACGAGTTGTTCGCTTCAAAACCACGTAATTTCTACAGTCGCGGAATCGAAAAATTATTCCAACGTTGACAGAGTATTTCTGACAGTGAAGAACAATATAACTGATGACTAAAGTATCTGTTACATGTATCTGTAATGTTTATTATTCGCTTCAAAACCACGTAATTTCTAAATTCGCGGAATAGAAAAATTATTTCAACGTTGACAGACTATTGCTAACAAAGAAGAAGCATATAATTGATGGCTAAAATATCTGTTACATGTATCTGTTCTGTTTATTATTCGCTTCAAAACCACGTAATTTCTACAGTCACGGAATCGAAAAATTATTCCAACGTTGACAGAGTATTGCTGACAGTGAAGAACAATAAAAGTGATGACTAAAGTATCTGTTACATGTATCTGTTATGTATATTATTCGCTTCAAAACCACGTAATTTCTAAATTCGCGGAATAGAAAAATTATTTCAACGTTGACAGACTATTGCTAACAATGAAGAAGCATATAATTGATGGCTAAAATATCTGTTACATGTATCTGTTATGTATATTATTCGCTTGAAAACCACGTAATTTCTACAGTCGCGGAATCGAAAAATTATTCCAACGTTGACAGAGTATTGCTGACAGTGAAGAACAATATAGCTGATGACTAAAGTATCTGTTACATGTATCTGTAATGTTTATTATTCGCTTCAAAACCACGTAATTTCTAAATTCGCGGAATAGAAAAATTATTTCAACGTTGACAGACTATTGCTAACAAAGAAGAAGCATATAATTGATGGCTAAAATATCTGTTACATGTATCTGTTCTGTTTATTATTCGCTTCAAAACCACGTAATTTCTACAGTCACGGAATCGAAAAATTATTCCAACGTTGACAGAGTATTGCTGACAGTGAAGAACAATAAAAGTGATGACTAAAGTATCTGTTACATGTATCTGTTCTGTTTATTATTCGCTTCAAAACCACGTAATTTCTACAGTCACGGAATCGAAAAATTATTCCAACGTTGACAGAGTATTGCTGACAGTGAAGAACAATAAAAGTGATGACTAAAGTATCTGTTACATGTATCTGTTATGTATATTATTCGCTTCAAAACCACGTAATTTCTAAATTCGCGGAATAGAAAAATTATTTCAACGTTGACAGACTATTGCTAACAATGAAGAAGCATATAATTGATGGCTAAAATATCTGTTACATGTATCTGTTATGTATATTATTCGCTTGAAAACCACGTAATTTCTACAGTCGCGGAATCGAAAAATTATTCCAACGTTGACAGAGTATTGCTGACAGTGAAGAACAATATAACTGATGACTAAAGTATCTGTTACATGTATCTGTTATGTTAATTAATGTTATGGAAAAATGCTACTAATTTATGCAGCAACTCAGTATGTATGCTATGTGTTTAAATGAAGGTTCCCTTGTCCAGGTGCTGTATGGTGAACAAGCAGCTGTCAACAATGGAAATATTAAACAATTCCAAGAAGATGCAAGATCCATCCAACATCAGATGTGGGCGGATCCGAGAGTTTGTGTATCTGGAATGAGTTTTCAGTTTGCAATGAAGGGGCAAATCCAGAACTGTTCAGCAATGCTTTCGAAGCCGCTGAATTGTTATTCAGGTATAACTTGTAAGAGTATTGAAGAGGTTGTCTCTTCTATATGGAGAAATGGTACAAGTCGTAGTGGTGTGATTGAGTCGGTAGGTAATAATACTTCCTTCAACGAATCTAGCGCATGTGGGGGCGGATATCTGAAAGGGTTTTATTTTGATGTTTATAGGGACATGTGGTTTGACATAGACGAATGCAGCGAAAATATTTCAGGTTGCGCTCACGAGTGTGAGAACACAATTGGTAGTTATCGCTGCAAATGCAAGCAGGGTTATGCGCTACAGGAGGATCGAAAGTCATGCCAGGATATAGACGAGTGTAGCCGAAACGTGTCTGGATGCGCCCAGGAATGTGAGAACACAGACGGCAGCTTTAGCTGCAGATGCCAAGAGGGCTTCTCTCTGCTGCCCGATAAAAAGTCGTGCGAAGATATCGACGAATGTCGGCGAAACATGTCTGAGTGCTCTCACAAGTGCGTGAATACGATCGGTAGTTACAAATGCAAGTGCAGGAAGGGCTACTTCCTCATGGACGACCAGAAGTCCTGTGACGACCACGACGAGTGCGCGCGCGACAAGAACGGCAGGAGGTACGCGCCGTGCACCCACCTGTGCGTCAACGTCGCGAACGGCTTCATGTGCGGCTGTCCGGAGGGTTTCGTCATCGATAGGCGCAACATCGCCACGTGCATAGACGTCCGCAACGTTGACGTTCCGCCTCCCGGTACTAGACCCAAGTCACAGGGGCAGTAGGCGGCCGAAAAGGCTCCTTCCGTGTGTCGACCAGTCAATATTTTTAATATCAAATGAGCTGGAGATGATGTAACACGGTACTATACTTCCCACTCCTTTCGATGGATGCGTTGCGGAGAATTCGTGAAGAGAATGTGAATATGGAAGTGGTTACACAGGGAAAAGATCGCGGGAATTTGGGAACGAAGGATGGTTAAGGTTTGACACCTCGTCGTTGTAAAGTTAATTAGAGACACAGAAATATCTAGTCGGTTCTTTGTTGTTTCTGCAACCATCTTCAGATCGTTCCACATGTGAAAAAGAAGCATCACATTAATTCGTAAATACCAAGGCAATAACAGTACGTAGCTTAAAAACATCACCGTGAGCAAGCCAGGTTGTTTTTAAACTATGTACTGTTATTGTCTTGGTGTTTATGAAGACATGTAATTGCATGAACACAGCTAACGAAGCTTTCCAATGCTTTTTCACGTTTGGAGAGATCTGAAGGTGTTGCAGACAGCAACCAAAACTAGTTATCCTACTTTAATTGTAACAGCAAAATTGCGGTCTAGGCAATGAAACTTGTTTTTACGTAAGAATAAAATTATTTAATAAACCACATTAAGAACAACGTCTCCTCCCTGACATTGTCAGGCTTCACAAGTAATCTTTTAGGATGGTTTCGTGGCCAAATCTGCGAAGTATTTTCGTATGGATCAGTGGTAACAGAAAATTCCACGCATAAATTTCCCAGATCATAGCTCACAAAATTTTTTGTAACCGAAATTGTCACAGAGATTAATATCAGATGTCGCAGAATGCTGTCCTTGTGAATCAGTAACATCCCAAATTCGGCAGTCTCAAGTAAATTCAAGTCATTTTTATCATGGGTCCAGACATCGTCTGCCACCTTTCCAGATTTGTTATAATAGGGTTCGCTGAAATACCAGGGAAAGTAAGAACCTGCTTCCCTTGCGTTATTCACTACGTCATTTGGCCGTCAAAACTATGTAATCTCCTCTGGTAGTCCACTCCTAGACATTGATGGAACGTGGGTTTCTGGTCACGTTCTCGAAGTGTCGTGGACGGACCTTAAGTGAAATATGTTGTCGATGATTTAATTCCATTGAATGATACTAAACTATGTGGCAAAGAAATTAGAATTGCATTCAACAGGTGTTGTTCGTTTCAAATTTCTATCTGGACCACAAAGATTAAAGTTTTTCGTGATTGCGTTAACTTCAGATCAGTGCTAGAATAATTGTTAAAGCTCAGGGAAATTTTCTTACGCTCCATTGTTCAATCAAGATTAGTGTTCTCTCTCTAACGACCTCGATGTCGCCTAGTCAAACTGAAGCCTTTTGCGAATGGGCTTTATCCGTTTTTTTTTTCACTAAGCTATCGCAACTTAATTCACGTAATTTGTAGTAACCTATCAGAAATTAACGGTTCGCTGATGAAAACGTGAATTTGTAACTTATTAAATGATCAGCAATATGAAATATGCACTTACAAGTCCTTATATTGTTTTCGCTGCCGTAAAAACGAGCTACGACACACGAAACTCGACGTCTCTCTTAATGCAGTTGTTGAAGTGCATTCTGTAGGTGGAGCATTAATTTTTTACCCAAATTTATTTAATCTGAAAGATCAGAAGAAATGGAAAAAAATACGGTGTATATTCAGCTTTAATGTGTATTGCAGATATGACTTGAGTGGCATTTTGAGGAGCTAATTCGACTGAGATGAACAGCGCCTAAAAAACGTATGAAGTGTTTTAAGGGTTGATACGTGCAGTCTACATAAAAATATTTGAAACTTGATTAGCTTTGAAATAATGTTTTCAGGACATCTTCAGAAATGAGAAAGATATTCTTCAAGGGAACTATATAGTCGTCCCATATCAGTGTGATGTCACTTTTCTAGTGTCCTTCCGTTTGTCACCAACCACAATTATTTCTTCTGGTAGGTGTTACATCATCAAACTCACAACTACCCTTACCACTTAGAGATGCCCATTATAGATAATATTTGTGTGGATTAAGAAATTTTTCTGGCTGGCGTAATGAACACACCATTTTATTCAGTTCTTATTTGTAATCCTCTCTCACATGTGCTAGATTTCAAATGTAATGAAGTGATGGTGTTTACAAGTACTTAAGAACATAAATAAAGTATTTTAAAATAAAGTAAATCAGTTTTTATTTTATTTTGATGAGTTCTGGTGATTCTAGATTTTTCTGAGGTTTCTTTTATAATTAAGAAAACATTTAATTTAAGATATTTTCTATATATGTGCTTACAAATTAATTAGAAACTAAATGGCACGTTAATGAGATACACAATTTCTGAAATATTATACTGATTAATAGATAATACAACCAACTGATCATTGCTTGGAAGTAACAAGAAAGCTGTTTTTAAAAAACCTTCCGCAGATCAAAAGCAAAAACGTTGTTCCGTTTATACTTGAAATTATAATGCGATAGCTCTTAATGAATCCTTCCGCCGCCTTTTTGGCACTATAAATCATTCTGACACGGTTACCTATCACCTACACTACCCATTAGCAGCAGGTTTTCAGAACATATGATCACCTGCACGAGAAAATAGAAATTGCAGGCGCGTAAGTGATAAGGATATGAAAATCATATCTGTTAAAAGACAATAACACTAGAAAAAAATATAAAAATATGATTATGTTGTGCAGTAGTGCAGCAATGAGAAAATCTGAAGTCAAAAATTGTTAGGAACGATGGAGCTACGAACCGCAGAAGTATTCACGGACCTGTAAATACTTAAATATGTAATGTTTAAATGTGGCAACTAATGATGGATTATTCACAAAGAGGAGTAAGGCAGGTATGTGCTGTTAACGTCTTAAAGAGTGAAACACATATTACAATAGCTCAACAGATATTGGAGGTGCTCAGAGAAACAACTTGTGCACAGCCCTTATGGTCTAAGCTATGGCTTCTTGTACTGCTTCGTAAACAACTGCCTCAGGATTCGTACGTGTTTAAGTCATATAATAACATGTATTGTCACAAGCTTGACGAGTCTATAGGACTCAGTTTAAACGCACCGAGGATTTCTATTCAATGGCTGAAATCTAGATCTGCAATAAACTACAGATTGGATTTTCGACTGATAGCTGAATTCCTTATCTTTTTTTGAAACTTGTGCTTGTATATTAGATATTATAACGAGACTTTAGCCTTCTTTCCCATACTCAGACGTAGTGTCCAACTTACGTTAGTTCTTTTCGAGAGTAAAATCGTGTCTGTGAAGCAGCATGACCTTACTACGACATCGTCTGTCTGTCGTATAATATAAAACCGTAATTGAGAGCCCACATAAGAAAAAAATTTGCACTTTGAACACTTTACTTAACAACTACTGCACTCTGTAACTAATCTTGACGGCGTGTTAGTTTGGCTATCAAATTTCTTTTGAAGCGTGTAGTTGACAAACGACTGGGGCATAGTATTTAGCGACAAAGTATTCGACAAACTTCGCTGCTCATCCTTATTTCGGCTCACAACTGAGACAGGAACTGTATGTGACTACCTCACTCCTAGAAATTTCTCCTGAAATTTAATGCTTCTGTTCGATAGATACGGTCGCCACATTCTGAAGGAACGAATTTTGAACGTTAAGTGTGTTCAGTTTGGAACAGTTATTCAAGTTGTATTTATAAAGTTAAAACTTACAGTTGAGAACCAGAACTGAAGTGACAAGATATTTATTGACTCTCTTTCAGTATTTTCAGATTTTCCACAATTCAGTTAAAGGCAATACTTGTCATTTGATTTGAAGTTCTATTTACGCTAATCAGATTCACTCAAATGATGTAGCAAAGCGACCCATCAAAACTACGTAACGTTACTTCTAACGTTTAGAAACACTTCAGATACTGCATCTGCCGTTACAACTATCGCCGTTACATTTGAAACTAAGATTTAAGAAAACTGATGAAGACTCTGGAATCAAAAAGTAATACTCTGTTATACAGTAATGACAATAAAAAGAAATTGTAGCTGGGCTCGTTAATTGCAGAGCATTTGACAATTTGGCGGCAAAAAACCCTTCTCAAAATTATTCATGTGTCTGCTTAAAACAATAGGACAATGGCATCACCAAGGCTGAGCAGATTCAACGTACCTGAAGCAAAACTGCGCAACCGTTACAAACCGATAATACGACTCATGGCTAATAATTACCAGAGGCGACTTTTTAATACAGAAATATTAATAAATATCTTCCTCCAATATTTTGTGCAGACGTTAGCACAAAGAGTGAAATTTTGTGGAACACACTATGAAACACGACTGTTCGCTCACTGGTGTCTAATTATTTGTGCCTTGCTCAGTCTGCCTGCGGTCAAGTTTTACTCCGTGTGAACTGTGTCACCAAAACGGAATGCGACAAGGCCACCCGTTATTCCTATCTCAAGACTATCTCTCGCGACTGCCTACATCGCAGTCTCTCTCGTAGAAAAAGAGTTCTCGAAACGCTAACGATAAGAGCAAAAGGTGGGACTCCTACAAGCCTAATGGCTTCCTTCTTTCGTACGCATATTTTGCTACCTTTTGAAACAATAAAGAATTTTAAGTTAATAATGTGCTCAAACACTATAAATTGTTGGTTTTAGCATCTTAGGTCTACAACAATAATTTAACTGTGTATTTATCATTGTAATTAAAACTTACACATATCACGAATTAAGTATGTTAGATCTCAACAACACTATGTAGAAGAACAATAATACTCTTTCATTATAATATCATAATACAAATGATGTTTTGGCCAGTTCTTGAGTAAAGAACGATACCTCTCAGTATATTGAAAGAAAAGTTCAATAATAGTAATAATAATAAAAGCATTTAAAGAATAGGCTCTAAGTCTACTGTAACAGAATCAAAGGATGGCGTCAGTTAGAAGACCAATTCCGTTTTGTAACATGTAAAATGATATGACCTATCAGGATTAAACAATGGACAGAATACCTTCTAGTAGTCGAATTTCAGAAGCTTGTCTTTAACGTTGTTAATCAGTAGTTTTCGGAGGTATAGTTATTAGTAGACCACTGTAACTGGCGAAGAAAACTATCCTCAACAATATTATCTGTGAGACATTATTATGAAGGTAAAGTATACATTTCTAGTCGTCAATTTCTGAAGTTGAAGGTGGCATTATGATCACAAATAAATGTTTTTGAGGTTACATTCGTAAGTAGCACACTGGAACTGGCAAGAGAAGGTATGTTTGACAAAATATAATAAGTTTCTTAAATAATAAATCTAATATTATACGAAAGTTGATGTCTCAAAGAAAAGTCAACTTAAACACACAAATGTGATGAAGAACCCAAGAATTGTTAAACTGACACTCGAAGGAGTGTTACCTGGAACACATATATAGTTAGACACAGTTTAGAGTAAGTAAAGCCTATTATTGTGTATATTTCCTGCAGCAGATAATGTAGATGAACAAACTGGCACACGGCAGAAAGAGGTGAATGGTGGAGTCAAACATCGCGTCACAATTATGATACAATAAAATTGGTAAAAGTGAAACAGTAATAAATGAACAATTTATTGGTCAACACATGGAGCATCTTGGTATGCATTCCAGAACTGTATTAATGGTTTTTAAGAAAATATTAGCATCAGCTAAAATTAATAGCTAGTCGCTTGTTTTGATGTGAAACTAATTCTTTGCAATTTTAATGTTATTTGAGTTCGTAAAAGTGCAGATTCGCCGAGTAGGAGAATCTAGAGAATTGGACAGGAATACTGACTGCTGTCCACGAGTTAACAGCGACATCCTGAGACCCCTATGTCCGGCACTTGTCACACAAGACGGCGGAATTTATACCACAGGAAACTACGTGCACGTTGACTGTTTCTTCTAACATACCAAACTAAGAAAGTTCCATTTATGACATATACGTCGTGTGGTGTGTTTCGATGGCGTAATATGCCGTGTGCTCCTGTATGTGAATCCAAAATACTTCCTTACTTTTAAGTGATACGAAAAAGATGTACATCGTATGAAATACGTATGAGCTGTTTCTCGGCACGATATTTTCTGTTTAATGCCCTGTATTTTTACGATTCGTGTATAAATTACTCTTTTAGGTTTGTTACACGATGCGCCCCATCTCAAACATGGTATGTGTATGGCTCTGTTCGTACCTTGTAGCGTAAAGGCACAGTAGCGTTTTGTTATCATAACAGAAACTAGTATCCGAACTACGCGTTACACAGGGAATGTGATATGGATCTGTGTCTTTCGTTGGAAATTCTTTTTGCTAGTGAACTACCTTAGTGAGATTAAATCTGTAATCTTCTGAATCCTATCATTTCACAAGGTGTTTGTACTCAGTGAAGAACGCTCAAATGATGATGGCTCATTGGGCATTAACTGTTGACAGTTCGGGAGACAACACTTATTCATGAACTTCACTTCGATCTATGGAGCACAAATATGAGAGGTTTGTCCGTCTGCCAGCTTGGGATTGACACGGTTTGGTCTTGATTACTCTCAAACACTTCTCTTTTGATTGTTGTAACTAATCCAAGACACGAGAGTGAAGCGTAGATTGACTAAATACGACCGTAGTATTCCTGAGGAAATACTCTCTGTGATACTGCAGCAATAATACATATTCCCGATTAGGTCTGAAGTCGTAAATATCACACAGAAATAGGGGCTGTAGCAGTTACGAAATAAGGATGCGCTATGCCCTAAAATATCCGCAACTCGTAGCACACACTAGCAAAACTGTTAATTAATTCGTATCACAAAGTCACAAGGTTATTTTAAAAGGAAAGATAAGTCCTGCTACCTAATGAAGCTGGTACTGTTTATCGTCGATGTATTCCAGACTTTTAAAGATTCCAAACAGCCTCTGTTTATGAATACTGAGAATGAACGTGCCACGTAGGTATGGTATATTATTTCGGTCAGTCGTGCATTACATTCAATAAATACTCATTAGCGGATGACCTAATTCCGTCGAAATCAAGCATAACGCTGTGGCGTGCTGGGGTATTCGTGGCTTGATTATGTGTTGTGCTATTTTAGCAAGATCACCAATAAAACCAGTTACCTATTATCAACGTAACAACTCGTTTGATCTCAACATTGCTTTTCCCGGTTAATAATCGTCACTTTGCTAAAGAAATCTCCGCCTGAGATTTGTGTAGCCATGTTGTCTATAAAGTAGTGTAAATGGCACTTAATTGCAGATCGTTTATCAAATTTAATACTACTGTTATATGATGTGGAAGCACTTCTCTTTAGCAAAATGAACAGTTTGTCACAGAATACTTCTCGCACACAACACTGACGTAATTTTCCTGTTAAAATATTTCATGAAAGTAGTGCGAAATATTCAGGCTTCATACATCAGCAGATAAGAATTTATGTAACGTAACGTGCTATCTGCACTGTATTTAAAGATTCAATCTAAGTTGAATCTGTCTTTTCAAAGTAGGTTCTGGGCCACTAATTCACAATTATTATAGTAGTTATTTATAACCAACAACATTTGTGTCTGATAAAATTTCTATTCAAGACTGCCGCTGCAATATTTTACTAAGATGGCGGCTGACATGAGACAATCACTTATCGATTGTCGCTTCAGATCCTATTTTACCACAAACAAATAATATATATATTAAATCATTCTGCTTTAGCCTCATTATTCATTAACATTTGAAAATATTATCAGTGAAAATTGCTTATTACTTTTCTACCATTTACTAATAAACTGTGCTGTAAATCACTAACGCTAATGGCTGCGCTCCTTAGTAGCTGAACCTAAAAATTAACATTATATAAGATGAGAATTACAATGGATTAGACTTTGAAATAAATAAAAATCATTTCACATCCAAAGTAATTCTGTTTTGCAAATGTTAATTAACAGAACGTTACAGTTCCTTACAGACCTCAATGTTACATCAATCGGGTCCAGTCAGTTCAATGATTCGAAGAAGAAGTGTCCTTGATCTACAATTGTCACAGATAACAAAGATGATTTCCCATGAACATTGCCTGAGATATTATTGACTATTGACACAGAAAATAAAATTATTACAGAAATAATAATTATTTATTATTATTTTTTAGCTTCGATGAAGTCCTGTTGACTGATCACACGATAACGTTCGATCGAATTCCACACACAATTCTGTCGTGAAAATTATTCTGAGTGAAATACAGGGGTGGATATTACAACGCTTAATAAAACGTAATTTGGACTGTTTCTACATTAAACTCTTTAGTCATTTTAAAAGTCTCCTTAAAATTTGTCGCAATAGAACATTAGTGGTCTAATTCGTAAGCAGCTCAGAGGTCACTTCCCTTGAGGTTTTGCTTTTCGTGACATTACAGTTTTAAGTCAAATTACCATAGTACTTGTATTTAAGTATCTCGATTATATACACGTGAATTTAATAAATTACTTCAATTATTATATTAGAAAAGAGAGTTATAACTTGGAACACTTTTCAGATTTTCACCTCCAGCCAGCCCTGTAAAAGAAGTTGAATACGTTTTGCTATTCCATTTTAAAATGATGGAATACACTTTACAAGAATTACTCTGGAAAACTAAGGTTTTTCTAAACTTGAAAAAATATTCCTAGGTACAACATGGCTTTGAAATTGAAAAGCTTGGCAATTGAGAAAACGTTATCAATACTGTAATTACTATTCTTTTACATTATTATTCTACAACACATCAACAATCAGTGACATCAAAATTAAGTAGGATTATTATCAAAAATCTGTTACAAGTATAATACTTTTTGAAATAGAAAGTTTTGGAAACTAATGCAAATTTTCAAGGCAGGTAAACCAGTTATAAGATTAAAGAAACTCGGGGCTTTTGCAAGCATCACATGTTTCATGACGAAATACCTTCTGTTTCAAGGTACAAGAAGGAACACGACCGAAGAAGTAAGGTTAACCACCCACACCTGATATTTAGATCTAAAAACACACCGAAAATCTTACAAATAGTTTTAATACAGCATACAGCACTGAAGGGTTCAGCATGTTTACAAGTGCTGCACAAACACAGCCTCGTGTCTCTCAAAAACAAAACAATAGAAAAAGCCGCAAAATGCTCATGCTGGTCTCTGTTGCTTATTCGTTCATGTGATACTAAAACTGGTCACTAGACTGAAACATCGATCAGGAAACTTAATGTGTTCCTAGATGGACTCACCCCTGCTAGATAAAACGCGATAGACATACGATATAAAATGCTGCATATTGAGTTAATTATTCACGAATGGCTTCTTTTAATAAAGGTCCTCCATAACCTTCTATCCTGACACAACTTGTTTATACCTCCTCAGTTTCCATTTGATCAGTCTACTTACTTTTGACCTCCCTCTGCATTTTATTACTTCATTTAAGATTTTCCATCAGTGAAAGATCCACCGGTATTCAAAAATACCATGCTCAGCTGTGCAGTTTCTGGAACTTCTCCCGCAGTTTCATATGAGTCTTTGAAACCAGTTCAACTGTTTCGTTGAAGTAATCGTCCATCCACTATGTCAGATACTACTGATGTCTTTTATTCTTCTATCACGTCAACGTATACAGAACGGAAGAACACAAAACTTGTTCCTCTTGAAGGAGAAATGTTGTACCTCTGACGCAACTTCGTCGATGTGATCGCCCATTTGCCAGACCGCGTCAATTCGGAGAGGACAACACGATGGCTCTGTGAGACCCAAAGCGAGGAGTGTGCAGGGAAATAGATTATTCGGTTGCGAGCATCGGCAAGGCGGGGTCCACCTGTGCTTTAGAGACAGTTCAGATACCGGAGTAATCCTGAGAAAATTACCCCAGAACGAGGTCAGGAAATACGCCCAACAACATTCTAATTATAATTAAACTTTATCTTACAAGTTAGTAACAGGTACGTCAACTTCCTTTCAGAGTGATAAAAGTAGAATAATACTAAGGAATGAACTAAAACATAAGTGTTCGGGAAATTTCCTACTGGCTGTTGCTAATTATTTTTGTAAGCCTACGCACATCGAGTCATGCATCCAAAATCAGTCGGTTCCTCGATTTTACTCTCATTAGTTAGGTGCATGAAATCTTCTTTCACTCAATGGCTTTCCTCATAACAGTGTATACTCGCAACTGAAACGCTGGTAATTCTCTTTTAACAAAATCTGTTTTCAGTACACTGACTTCGAGGAGACCGATAAATTGGTTTTGGAACCCAGGCATTTACTTGATAATTTTCCAAATCAGGAAAATATTTGCTAATAAACTTCATCACTTATCACAGTTGCTGACTAATATGACAGGATAGACACCAACAAAAATAAGCAAAAGAGTAACTGTGACCCAGAGTATAGTAAATAAAGATTTCAAAACGGAGCTACCAATTTTATAATCAGTGTGTATTACCCGTTTTTATTTACGACATTTAATGCGGAAGCTGTAGGTTGCTTATCAAGAAATAGGGAGGTGCATGATGAAAATTACCTGGAAAAGTAAGAGAATGATCAAAATGATCAGCAACACACAGGAGCGTAAGACTTAACTATGTTATGGAAATGAAACGGAAGTGATCGGACTTACACCCAGATGGAACAAGAAAGTTCGTCGCTGGTTTCTAGTACAAAAGAAACGACCGTGATTATTACCTAATGAACGGTAGGTAGCTCACATTAGAAAGCAACAGCGCCAACATCCATGAAAATCACTAAAGACTGGGTAGCGCTTTATTCAGTAGCGGATGTTTTGATGATTATCAAATGAAAATGATGTATTCATAAGATTGATTATTGAGTATTTTAGAGTTACGGCTGAAAAACAGCAAATGTCATTTAACCCACGGAGAGCAATCGTCCCCAGACTGGGTACCAATGAGTCAGAGCCACGGGAGGTCCTAATTTTCTCATTCCATGGCGTCCGCTGTTCATTGAATGTAGGTAATTTTTCGATTCGTTACGACGACCTCTACTAACAGTGATTCAACGATCAGCTGTAGCTTAAGTACCAGCAAAGGCGCGTGGCTTAACAACATTTTTTGTGGCTTCTGGGTGACCGGTGGGGGGGGGGGGGGGGGGGGGGGAGCGAACACAGAACATGGAACATAGACGACTTTGTATTGAGCGTCATGACGTAGGATGTGTGTGTTTGTATTCAGCCATTGACGCATATATTACACTTGTAATTGCCAGATGATCAGTGTTTTCTTTTGTTTTGCTTTCTTTTTTTCTTTTGCCGGCTTCTTATATATAGTTAACATTACTTTAGTCTCTAACTACGGCCTGTATGTGAGGGGGAAAATGCCATATTGTTCCGTTTGTTCGGATTCAACATTACCCTCTCTCTTGTCAGTAACTGCAGGAGTCGGGGAGGGGGGTCGGGGAGCGGAGGGCATACTGTAATACGACCATGTCTAATCAAATAGTGAGGAACGAGATTATATTAAGGAAACAGGAAACATTCACCGCTGTTATGCATATAGGGAAAAGTGGGATAAAGTGGCCAAGATGGGAAAGAGGCCATTGCATATTTTTTGCCCAGAACAGTGCGGCTGCCTGCCGAGAAGTGGCCAAACTAGATGTAATATACACCGTCAGTGTTGTCAGTGAGCGTAGAAGAAGCTAGTTCCGTTGTTTTTCAATAAAAGCTTTAATAATTATCAGTCGTCTGATGTAAACCATTTATGTTATGAAATCTCCTGGCCGATTAAAACTGTCCGGACCGAGACTCGAATTCGGGACCTTAGCCTTTCGCGGGCAAGTGCTCTACCAACTGAGCTACCCAAGCACGACTCACGTCTGGTCCTCACTGTTTTACTTCTGCCAGTACCTCGTCTCCTACCTTCCAAACTTTACAGCTCTCCTGCGAACCTCCGCACACTCCGCTGCAGAGTGAAAATCTCATTCTGGAAACATCCTCCAGGCTGTGGCTAAGCCATGTCTCCGCAATATCCTTGATTTCAGGAGTGCTAGTTCTGCAAGGTTCTCAGGAGAGTTTCTGTAAAGTTTGGGATGTAGGAGACGAGATACTGGCAGAAGTAAAGCTATGAGGACGGGGCGTGAGTCGTGCTTGGGTTTGCTCAGTTGGTAGAGCATTTTCCCGCGAAAGGCAAAGGTCCCGAGTTCGAGTCTCGGTCGTGCACACCGTTTTAATCGGCCAGGAAGTTTCATATCAGAGCACACTCCACTGCAGAGTGACAATCTCATTCTGGTCTTTATATTATTCTTGTTACCTCACTTAAACGTAGAGTAATACTTTCTTCGCAGTATTAGTGATTAGACAACACATTTTAACTTTCGTTTTGATAGTTTTATTCTGAACCATTGACGCCGACATGGCTTCCGATCGGGAAAAGTGGCCCCCTACTCTGTGGGTAGTGTGGGAACTTCCCAAGACTTCATCTTTAATACGTTTACCTCAGTAAGAGTTACTTCCATGTATCACACATAATACTACAGCCTTACTTTTAAATCCTCTTACATGCTAAGCTACCATCCAGCATTTTATCCCTTTATGATGATACTGAATTAACTAATTTTCATAACATTCATATATGGGCGGATGAGAATCTTTCTATAGTTGTGGAAACAAGCCATAACAACAGTTTAGCGTTAATGTATATGTTGATATAACTGGAGGCAGATTAATTGGACCTTTTGTTTGCCATGGAACACGTACTAGAGCATCATAAAGTAAATTTTTAAATAAATATTTAAATGTTGTGCTGAAAGGCGTTCTACTACACTTACGTGAGAAGAAGTGATTTATGTACGACAGGACGCCACCTCATTTTGTTCTGCAAGCAAGAACGAATTTAAATCAGCGTTTCACAAATAAATTGACAGGTCATGGGGCAGCCTCGTCTTGGACTGCTTATTCTATTGATCACAGCTCATTGACATTTTATTTTGGGGGACACTGAATGGACGTACTGTATACAAGACCTACTACTGATGTTGACGTTCTCCGCCAGCTTCAAGAAGGATTTCAGCAGATGGAGCAGACATCTGGAATATAGGAGCAAGTATGACAGACCGTGATACGGCGTGTAGCAGCTTGTGTTAGAGCTAATGAAAGCTATTCTGAGTATTTAATTTATCCATCAGAATACAACAGCTGAAAAGAAAAAAAATACCTGCAGAGGCACCTTGAAATATGAAAACAAAAAATCAGAAACGATGCAAGTATACAACAAAAAGTTGTCTCCAACTAAGAAAAAAAAACCATATCTATGTATGAATGTTTTGCTTCTTTTTAAGTCCACTGTCCGTTCCCCGAGGTTTCCCACATATTAGTTAACATAACACACACTTGTTCTAAGTGACAAACCCACTCACTGGAACGGATATTATGGTCTCTCCCTCCTCTGCTCCTCCACCTTTTCACACTGTCTGTCTCTCTCTCTCTCTCTCTCTCTCTCTCTCTCTCTCTCACACACACACACACACACACACACACACACACACACACACACAAACGGCTGACGACCGTTGTGGAAGTTTCCGGCCCTAGTTTGCCAATTTTTTTTTGCTATTTTACAGCGTTAAATTTAGATCCATAATTCTCTTTTTGAAAAGAAATAGGTAAGTATCTTTTTACTTGTCGTTGTAAAGGAATAAACAGAAAAGAATAATAAATCTAAGGTAAATTATAATTTAACGCGAAGTAGTCAAATCTGAATCTATTCATGATACAGTACATTTAAAAATACAGAAAGAACAACAAAAAACAAAGACATATGGCATGTAAACGTAACTGCTCACTACGTACCACAGTAGCGTAGGGGAAGTTGAGTGAACAATTTGCTATAGATATGTACGGTCTATCTAGCCGGGAAAAAAGTTCAAACTGGCCTACAGAAGCACCTAAGCTACAGCTCATGCGCGGCTCTGGAGGTTTTAAATATCCTCTCGCTCTCATACGCCAACGGCTTAGAGGGCTATTTCGTTAACATTATTAAGTTATACTTCCCAGTGAGGGAAATTAAAGAAAAAGGGCTTTTACAAATTTTATACAAAAAGTAGTTATGTTTAAAATTCGATCAAAGCTTAAACTTTACAAGTAAACTCGATTCTAGTAAAAAGGCCGAACAAATACAACGATTTAATTATTAATTCTACACAGTTAAATTTCAAGATATTTCGAAATAAATTTTACATTTTGTAAAAGTAAGAACGAGAGGCTTTCCATAATAAAGGATGTTTTTCTCCAAAATCTCGCACGCTGCGCATGCACTGTATCTTATGTGGACTTGAGGCTGTTTCTCTTATGTCCTTAAACCATTTTTTCGTCTCATCTTCACCTACTAGTGTGGTATTTTGTAAACAGCTACAGTTTACATCCTTTATAGTAATAATGTGTCTGCTTTGGCGTTTCACGATAGCTATACCTTAACAAAAACGAAAGACAATTCCAAAAGAAACTGGAAGAAGACATTACAGCTCTGTTGGATATTAGATCTCACGCTATGATATGTGTCCTGTTACCAGAACCGTTTGACCGCCTATTCAAAGTGCTATAAGAAACACGTATATCAAAGAATATTTCCTCGGACTGAGATCCTGGAAATAAATGCATTACGAAACCTGCTCAAGGCATCGTATCACCATTGTCACTAAAGATTTCAGGTAACAGCAAATAATCCTAGTAAGTTTTGACGATGAACCCTATGATTAACGACGTATTAAATTTTCTCCAATTTACCGCAACCCTCTTTGTTTCTGGATAATGCCGATCTGAATGACTCTATTGAACAACTGTACTTGTATTGGTTAGTCATGATAAAAGTTTTCTAGCGTCAGTGAGTACTGTAGCCCATATCTCGTTATCGAGTAACGTAGAAGTGATACGAAAATATGGCTCAGTCTAACTAATTTCAGATGCTTCTCAGCTTTCGTATTGATTGATCAACGTGCCCAACAGAGAAATGATTTCAAAGCGCGAGCCATTTCGCTAAAAGCGACCTGTTAGTGTTTCCCCTTTCCAGAATACAAATGAGCTTTGACAATAGCACATCGTTCTGCTACTGTGAAGGGAACAGACGAGGCTGAATGGATAGTAAATTACTGTTGTACATTCTTCCGCGTTTAGTAGCAGACATCAGTATGCAACTCTATTCAACCGAACTTTGTTTCATTCATTGTTTGGGAACCTAACTGTTTCTTGAATATGTAGTCTCAGTGCCTCAATCTTTGTGCTGATGCACTTATCTGCATCATCTCGTGGGCGTGCTTAGTATTTACGTCATATGTCCAGATTAATTTTCTAGGTGAGAATCAATTATTTTGGTGAAAATGTACACGCGCTATAATTTTCTATAGTAGCATAGGTTACTGCTAACTTCATAATCTGTCTTCCATTAATGATCTTTTCTATAGCTTCTGTTCACTCGAAATCATCAGTTTTTTATCGTGAAACTAACAGCCATCCATCATATAGGTGTATTATCATTGTAGTGCTGCATGGTACCTTTATCACATTAGCTCAATCAAAATCGAGAAAAGAAGCATTTTCAACAATTACAGAAGTAATTAGTATTTTTAATATAGCTTACAACATCTACGGGAAGATAATAAAAGAAAGACTCTGAAATATCTCTGAAGATATTTTGACTGAAGAACAAGTAGTTCTCGATAAAGGCGGCTCTATGTTCGTAATGTTTTTACAACAAGAAACGTGGTTAAGACAATAAGGGAATGAAATCTGACATCGCATCTTACATTCACGGATTTCGGAAGATCGTTTGATCGTGATGACAGGCAGAAGTTATGGGAGCTAATATGAAAAGTGGTTGTTCAAGGAAATTCATTCATTCGGAGTCTTTATACCGATATTGGAACCGTCATAGACACTGTAGAGCTCTAATGTCAGAGAAAAACATAAACTAAGTAGTGAGACAAGGTGCAGAGTGTCTCCTCGCCGTTTAATATTTACATAGATGCCTTGATAAGAACATGGAAAAACGACGGTGCTGCTTTCGAAATCTTACGCTTTGACGAGGTTCAAGCAATTTTTCAAGAACGTGAAGAAAATCAGCAGAAACCACTATATAATCTACGTCTCTTAAGCTTTGCATATAAATTTAGGATTTAAACAACTAACGTAATCGGTCCAACCAACGTAATAGGTCCTACAAGCAACAATCCAGAGAGGTTATAGAAATGTGTCGCTGGTAAAATACTGAAGTGCCTCATTTCCAGTACATGGCCTGCGACATAATCTACGAAGAACAGTAGCGCATAAAAAAAGTAAAAGAAACTGCTAACAAAATATTTGTGGGGCAGTTGTTAAAACCCTCAAACGGAAAATGAAAAAAGAGACACAAATTATATTTTATAGGGTAATGGAGTCTCTACCTTCTTGTAAAGAGCCCAAGGAATACATGTCGTCGGCAACTGGAAACATTAGAACCGACATTCCCCAGATACGTAATAGGTTACAACAGATATTTTAATTTACCGTTTGCCTCCTACTATACAACAAGAGAACTTCAGTTCTGATGTTACCAACTTCCATACATCTACGTAAAGGCACCGTGTGAAACCTAGAACAGGAAAGGTGCCCCGAACAATTAAACGAAATGTCACGATCTACAGCTTTCGGAGGCCAGGCTCCCAAAAGAAGCCCTGTATTGTAAATATCTGGGGAGAAGATCGGACGCCAGACCGAGGATAATGTAATGAAACGTAAACAGGTTTAGCCTAGACCCGACACACCAGAGCAAGGAGGCTATAGAAGGAAATGAGTCACGATCCGTTCATACAAATTTCTGTCAATTGCATTTATAATGAGGCATGGAAAACGCGAGTACCAGGGTCTGCACGATTGGGCGTGGATTCCGAATTTCGATCCTTCACAACATACACGCTGACAATTATTGAACTACATGAAATAAAATCGTCATAACTTCTGAACGGTTTGCATTAGGGCGTTAAAACTACACCGTTGGCCGCGGTGCATGATGGGAATTAGTATGCGCTTGTGTGGTATGGTTGGATGGGTTCGTCATAAGCAAAACTGGCGCATTTGGGGGACTGAGAATCCGCATTTTGCGATCGAGAAGTCTCTTCACCCTCAACCGGTGACTGTGTGATGTGCAATGTCCAATTACGGAATAATCGGTGCGGTATTCCTTGATGGAATGATGACTATCGAACGGTACGTGAAGGATTTTCAAGATGATTTCATCTCCATTACCCAAAGTGACCCTAACTTCGACAAGATGTGTTTCATTCAAGGGGGCCCTCGACCCCATCGAAGTAGGAGAGTGTTAGATGTCCTGGAGGAGCACTTTGGGACCCGCATTCTGGCTCTGGGATACCCAGAGGCCACTGGCATGGGCCTCGATTGGCTACCATATTCTCCACATATGAACACATGCGACTCCTTTTTGAGGGGCTATATTGAAGATAAGCTGCACAGCAATAACCCCAAAACCATTGCTGAGCTGAAAACAGCCATGCAGGAGTTCATTAACAGCATCGATGTTCCGACACTTCAGCGGGTCGTGCAGAATAAGTCGCCAATGATGGCAGGCATATCGGACATGTCATAACCTAAATCCGAATGTCCGTAGTGACGTTTACATGTTGAATAAAGTGTGTGAACGCCGTAGTTTGTAGCCAATTTATGTTTTTCTTCATATAGTTTAACAATTGTCACCGTGTAAGTCCAGAGTATTAAAGGCATCATTATCTGACTCAGTGTTCTTGTATTTTTTCGTTAGTTACTGTAGTTTTCCCTCGTAGTGGATCAGGTCATAGTGTGGATCTGTTACAAAGTTCTTCTACATCTACAATCTGCACATCCTATCCACGATCGTACACAGTACACTCTCAACACTTCGGACCATAATTTTTTTCTGGATGAAGGAGGACATTTTTTACGTGGTAATGCTCTTAGGTGATTTTTTTACTATTTTAAATGCAAGAGTTATACAAAAATATGTACCCGTTTCCAAAACGTACTTTGTACACTTGGCTTCCTTTTATGGACTAAAATAACAAATTACGAAATATTCTCTAGTGTTATAAATAGTAAAATGACTATTCAATAATTGCGATGCAAAGCGACAATATTCATTTACCCTGTGGAATATAGCGAACCTATCACATCCGTGTATATTGGCGGTCACGAGCTGTTGTGCACTGCTACATTGACTTGCTGATATTTTCATGCTGACGCCCAACAGTTGGCAGTACTTGTGCGTGTTAAAAAGCTTGAACATTCACAAATGTATACCATAGGTTTCCACTGGGAGGAAGTACTTTTGTTGCAGCTAAGACACAGTAACTAGTCTTTGAACCTTCTCTGCTGCTTCAGTTAATCCTGTTTGGTAGTATGTAAGGCTAAGGAACAAATATCAAGAACGAACCAGGCGAGAGTTATGTAACCAAATATGTTATATTTGACAAACATTTTTTCAGTTAATTTCAGAGTGGGATCAGTTTCCGACTGGTCGTCTAACGTAGTTTTCTTGTCTAAAGCTACTAGGCATGGGAAGGTCTAAATAAACTATTTTCTATGACTGTTGTTTCGTGTGGACTAAAAACCTACGACAGTTCACGGAGCTCTCCCTTCTAGCTTCACTGTCTCTTATACTAATTGTTATACTGGAGCCAAAGTAGCCCCTGAGCGCCGGCAACCCATATTACACCACAGAGGACGAGGTTGTCGATACCCAAGGCATACCAAAAGCACCATGGTAAACACCGGCTATTTACATACAAGTTAATGGAAACAGACATTCCGAGCACTACTTCCTGCAGGGGGAGCTCGAGCCACGGCCTGCAGGAAATATCACTAGGCCAAAACCTGATTGGCTGGAGACTGGTATTTAGGGGCTAGAACCATCCCTGAAGTTCAGTTCACGTCGGATGCCGACCTCGTGTACTGCGACCATTGAAGATTACGTCTTCGTCTCTGAATTGGACTGTTACTAGTGTGTTACCACGAAGCTTTGTGGAAAATTACAAGTGAACTTGAGTTTGGCTCGATTAGGAGACTATTACTGGCATCGTTATTGTTACCTTTCGTCTGTTGTTCAGTTATCAACCTTGTGAACTTACATCAATAAAAGTTGTGTTTGTGAAAAATTGCGAATTGTCAGTCACAACACTAACACATCCTCGAGAATGCTCCACACTGCTGAACAATGGCTAACGACGAGTGATGTGTATATACACTACTGGCCCTTAAAATTGCTACACCAAGAAGAAATACAGATGATTGGACAAATATATTATACTAGAACTGACATGTGATTACATTTTCACGCAGTTTGGGTGCATAGATCCTGAGAAATCAGTACCCAGAACAACCACCTCTGGCCGTAATAACGGCCTTGATACGACTGGGCCTTGAGTCAAACAGAGCGTGGATGGCGTGTACAGGTACAGCTGCCCATGCAGCTTCAACACGATACCACAGTTCATCAAGAGTAGTGACTGGCGTATTGTGACGAACCAGTTGCTCGGCCACCATTGACCAGACGTTTTCAGTTCCAGAGAATGTGCTGGCCAGGGTAGCAATAGAACATTTTCTGTATCCAGAAAGACCTGCAACATGCGGTCGTGCATTATCCTTCTGAAATGTAGGGTTTCGCAGGGATCGAATGAAGGGTAGAGCCACGGATCGTAAAACATCTGAAACGTAGCGTCCACTGTTCAAAGTGCCGTCAATGGGAAGAAGAGGTGACCAAGACGTGTAACCAATGGCACCCCATACCATCACGCCGGGTGATACGCCAGTATGGCGATGACGAATACACCCTTCCAATGTACGTTCACCTCGATGTCGCCAAACAGGGATGCGACCATCATGATGCTGTAAACAGAACCTGGATTCATCCGAAAAAATGACGTTTTGCCATTCGTGCACCCAGGTTCGTCGTTGAGTACACCATCGCAGGCGCTCCTGTCAGTGATGCAGCGTCAAGGGTAACAGCAGCTATGGTCTCAGAGCTGATAGTCCATGCTGCTGCAAACGTCGTCGAGCTGTTCGTGCAGATGGTGGTTGTCTTGCAAACGTCCTATCTTTTGACTCAGGGATCGAGACGTGGCTGCACGATCCATTACAGCCATGCGGATAAGATGCCCGTCATCTCGACTGCTAGTGATACGAGGCCTTTGGGATCCAGCACGGCGTTCCGTATCACCCTCCTGAACCCACCGATTCCATATTCTTCTAACAGTCATTGGATCTCGACCAACGCGAGCAGCAATGTCACTAGCTGCTCGACAATTGCGCCTCATTGGTTTTACCTCCTACGTGCTACGTGGACTGCTGGTTGAACTTAGAACCCACGAGTGATTCCGTCCGCTAATTTAATGAGATGTTTTACGACGACCATCCGCAATACTCGACGGCCCGTGTCCGCCAGTACTTGAGGTCTTCCTGATCGTGATTTAGCTGCGGCTATTCTCTCACGATTCCGCTTCACATCACCAATAGTAGTGATGGGAAGCTTTGGAAGCGTTGAAGTGTCGCTGATGGATTTATTACTCAGCCGCCGACATGCAGTGACTAACCCACGGTTGAAGATGCATTGTATACAACGAGCCATCGATTCTAATTTACATACACTCAGAAAAATATACTTTCATATACACCGGTGTTTCAAGTTTTGTTGGGGACATACTGTCCCAGAATTAAATTGAAAGCAGTTCTCTGACAATGGTTCCACCAAAGGTTTCGGGAGGTTTCTGAAGGTTGTAGGGAAAATGTCGAAACTATACCCTCCACCATACAGCGTAATTAGGCTTGTGGAATAATTGTGCAGATGTAGATCTAAAAATCCCTTCCCAAATATTCCCAGTTGGGCGTTCATCCGACCAGTTGCGGATAGTTCGCTGAAAAGTTTTTGTCTCTATATGGGTCTTTACTTTAACAGCTTGTCCCACCTGGGAGAATGAATTGCTAAAAATATTCTTCAAGACTCAATATGATGGTCACAAATTCCATTGACTGACTTCTAACCGTATTGTCAAACGATGTCGGACCCTCTCGTGTCCTGACAAGCGTCACAGTAGTTTTATTTACCTTACGTGATTACTCTTGAATCAGAAAGCGACAAACTGTCTCGAAACTGACTGAGGATATATAAAGGGCCGCGTAATCCATGGAATATTTTTATACTACGCAGTTATCCTCCAGTCTGTTACCTAAAAATAAAAAAAGAGTAAAATCAAAAACAGCAAATGAAAAACAGAGAGACATCGCTTCAGTACTTCATCGAGCTTACACAATTATGTTATTTATAAACGACTTTCACATTTATCGATAACAACAGGAAACTATTACCTTTTGATCATGATGAAGAACGTTCTATTTACAATAACAAAGATAGTTGTAAGGACTTTTTAAATATTTGTGCGTGTAAACTGTACTTGCATCAAAAGTAATTGCCCTGATTACATTAAAAAGCATAATTTACACTATCAATTAATTCTTGTAAGTTATGAAATTTTGTTAGGATATAAAATACTCAATGGATTTACGCTGAATTGTATGCCGTTGTATTTAAGTACAAAACAAACAAATAAACAAACAGAGAAGCAAAACGAAGTTGGCGTCTTCATTAACAACTCGGCATTAGGCGTAACGCGGGTGGGGCACTGCTCTGGCAATTAAACGGCTTAGTACCCACGCTTATCAAACAGTCATAACATTAACCTCGATGCGGTGTTTTGTGCGCTAACAGTCGTTAGCATTCGGTGGAAACATCTTTATTTCAAATGCAAAATTATTGTTCAGAGGATTTAAAATGCCTGCCATTAACCTCGTTTATTTCTACCTCTCATCTAGGTACACCATGTGATCAAAAGTATCCGGACATTGTGCTGCCACCTACTGCCAGGTACTCCATATCAGCGACCTCAGTAGTCATTAAACATCGTGAGAGAGCAAAATGGGGCGCTCCACAGAACTCACGGACTTCGAACTTGGTCAGGTGATTAGGTGTCACTTGTGTCATACGTCTGTGCGCGAGATTTCCACATTTCTAAACATCCCTAGGCCCACTGTTTCCGATGTGATAGTGAAGTGGAAACGTGAAGGGATACGTACAACACAAAAGCGTACATGCCGACCTCGTCTGTTGACTGACAGAGACCGCCGACAGTTGAAGAGGGTCGTAATGTGTAACAGGCAGACATCTATCCTGAGCATCAATTAGGAATTTAAAACTGCAACAGTATCCACTGCAAGTAAATGACAGTTAGGCGGAAAGTGAGAAAATTTGGATTTCGTGGTCGAGCTGCTCATAAGCCACAAATGACGCCTCACATGGTGTAAGGAGCGTAAACATTGGACGATTGAACAGTGGAAAAACGTTGTGTGGAATTACTAATCACGGTACACAATGCGACGATTCGATGGCAGGGGTTGGGTGTGGTGAATGTCCGGTGAAAGTGGTCTGCCAGCGTGAGTAGTGCCAACAATAAAATTCGAAGGCGGTGGTGTTATGGTGTGGTCGTGTTTTTCATTGAGGTGGCCTGTAGCTTTTGTTGTTTTGCGTGACTCTATCACAGTACAACCTACAATGATGTTTTAAGCACCTTTTTGCTTCACACTGCTGGAGAGCAAATCGGGTATGGCGATTGTATCTTAAACATTATATAAAAGATTTGGTAGACAATCTGAGCAGGCGTCTTCGGTTGTTTGCAGATGGCGCTGTCGTTTATCGACTAATAAAATCATCAGGAGATCAAAACAAACTGCAAAACGATTTAGAAAAGATATATGAATGGTGCGAAAAGTGGCAGTTGACACTAAATAATGAAAAGTGTGAGGTCATCCACATGAATGCTAAAAGGAACTCGTTAAACTTCGGTTACACGATAAATCAGTTTAATCTAAAAGCCATAAATTAAACGAAATACCTCGGTATTACAATTACGAACAACTTAAATTGGAAGGAACACACAGAAAATGTTCTGGGGAAGGCTAAGGCTGCGTTTTATTGGCAGGACACTTAGAAAATGTAACAGACTTACTAAGGAGACTGCCTACACTTCGCTTGTCCATCCTCTTTTAGAATACTGCTGCGCGGTATGGGATCCTTAGCATATAGGACTGACGGAGTACATCAAAGAAGTTCAATGAAAGGCAGCACGTTTTGTATTATCGCGAAATATGGGAGAGAGTGTCACAGAAATGATACAGGATTTGGGCTGGACATCATTAAAAGAAAGGCGTTTTCCGTCGCGACGGAATCTTCTCACGAAATTCCAATCACCAACTTTCTCTTCTGAATGTGAAATTAATTTTTTTACACCGACCTACATAGGGAGGAATGTTCACCACGATAAAATAAGAGAAATCAGAGCTCGTACGGAAAGATGTAGGTGTTCATTCTTTCCGCGCGCTATACGAGATTGGAATAATAGAGAATTGTGAAGGTGGTTCGATGAACCGTCTGCCAGGCACTTAAATGTGATTTGCAGTGTATCCATGTAGATGTAGATGAAGATAACACGACCGAGTACCTGTTCGTAATGCACAGCCTGTGGCGGAGTGTTATACGACAATAACATCTCTGTAAAGGACTGGCCTGCACAGAGTCGTGACCTGAATTCTATAGAACACCTGTGGGATGCTTTGGAACGCCGAGTTCGTGCCATGCCTCACCGGCCGACATCGATACCTCTCCTTAGTGCAGCACTCCGTTCTGCCATTCCCCAGGAAACCTTCCAGCATCTGATTGAAGGTATGCTTGCGAGAGTGGAAGCTGTAATCAAGGCTAAGGGTGGGCCAATGCCGTATTGAGTTCCAGCATTACCGATGGAGGGCGCCACGAACTTGTACGTCATTTTCAGCCCCGTGTCCGGATACTTTTGATCATATAGTGTATTTATCCCACACCTAGATATGCGGGTGCGATGAAGAAATCCGATAGTTTTAAGTAAAGACGCTTTTATTTTGCAACGTGGTTTCCATTTAAGTGAATTTACATTGTTCCAGCGTGTCTGTTCCACCATGAAGTGGAATTATGGAAACTCCACAAATTATAGCTTCTGTAAACACGTCGGTAGACGCAGAACGTATTGAAGCTAAGTATTTCTTTAGCTGTGGACATAGGCGTGAGTCAGAGTATATCAAATCTGGAGGAGCACAGTTTGAGATCTTCCGGTACCTCG
Organism: Schistocerca piceifrons; assembly: GCF_021461385.2. Classification (NCBI taxonomy): domain Eukaryota; kingdom Metazoa; phylum Arthropoda; class Insecta; order Orthoptera; family Acrididae; genus Schistocerca; species Schistocerca piceifrons. The sequence continues at coordinate 806,338,029 of NC_060138.1, forward strand.
TCCTCCAGAACAATCAGTTTCCACATTATGAAGCCGCCTTTGTTGGTTGTTTTTGTTGTGGTCTTCCACCGAAGAATGCTTTCACGCAGTTTTCAAGGTTAGTCTATTCTGTGAAAGTCTCTTCATTACTTCATAAGGTGTAAGAACCTGCTTACTATGACCAAACTTCGCTTTCCTCTCTTATTTTATCCCTACACTTCCTTGTACACACACAAACTGAATGAAACGGGACAAAGGAACGCAGTAGACGAAAAGAGGATTGTTCTGGATGATGATATAGTGATTGGCAGCAGAGTATTAATTAATCTGAGTGACAAAATCCAATAGAAATTGTTGGATAACACATGTGATATTGAATTTGATGACAGAAAAAAAGAAGTGCGAATACCGAATTACGCGAAACGAAATACAGAAGTTAAAAATCGAACTTAACCGCTTAATTACGCTGAAGAGAGATGATTTTTTTTCTTGTCCAATAGAAACCAGAGGTGAATTCTGTCAAAACACGGTTCAGTAGTTTTGTCACACTATATGAATGACGCAGTAAACTATAGGGAACGACGACTTCTCTTTCTTTTTTGTTTGTTGATTTGTTTATTTTGCACATAATTAGAACCGCCAATGGTTCAATGTTATCTCATTGAGTGTTTTATATTCTTTCAAGATATATATTGCATTTTGTAAGCAATAAAGACTAGTTTTTCTGCGGTTTTATGTAATGAAAGCAATTACTGTTGTTGCCAGTACAGTTCTCATGTACAAACGTATGAAATATAGACAATTATTGTTGTCATTTTGTACTCACTAGAACGTTCTTGATCCTGATCAAAGGCAAGTTTCCTATTGTTATTCATAACAGTGAACGTTATTTAAGAATAAGAGAATCGTATTTTATGTAAGCTCAATGAAATACTGAAGTAGTGTTTGATAATTTTTTTGTTTTGCATTTGTTCTTAATTTTAAGTTTTTTAGAAAAAATTGCATTTTTGGAACGCTATATCTCATAACTGTATAGAATTAAAATGTTCCGTACGTTATGCATCCATTTATGTATCCTCTATCAGTTACGAGATTATTGACCGCTTCTTGTTTCTAGAGGAGTCTCATAAGACACTGATCAAATGTAACAAAGTAATCGAAATGAGGTAATCTATCGATAGGTATACAACACACCTAACATACAAGTAACGCAGTTACGATATTAACTGAAGAAGGCTGCCAGGAGAACTACCTTAATTTGGTATTACTTGCGATACTTTACGGTAACATACGGTAGTTTTACAACAGAAATCGAAACTTAGGCATAATTTTATCTAATCTGTCAGGATGTGTTATGTGGCATTTCCTGTTTGCTGGTATATCTACTCCATGACACTCATTAAGGAAAGTGATTTGGATCCCAGGAAACAATGAGTTACAAATTTTTGCAGAGTTCAGATTTACTACGCTCTACCTCTGACTGCTTAAATTTGTCTTCTCTTTAGCGCGTGGAGTGTTCTCACCTTTCATATGAAGTCTGTGATCTAAATCAGTTTCATTTTTTGTTAAAAGTTCGAATGTTGCTTAGAGATTGGTTTTCAAGTTTTCTTATCGTTCGCGCTGATCAGATATCATACCCTTCTTGCATAAAACTGTGTTTAATTATACTTGTAGCGTCACACTTGTTTTCTAATATAGCCTTGACATCTCTTTTTCAAGACCTTGCATCATTGCTCAAGAAGGTAAATAAGGCGATTAATCATACGCAGCTGGTGAAATTGTGTCTAGAACGCTTCTGGATGGCGAGAAGACAGCATGCAGGAAGTCACTGACTCTTACTCACAAAACGACTGCTTCTTGGAAGAGCCGCGTGTCACTTCATACCACCTTTACCGCCATCTGTCTAGTAATAAAATGCACTGACGCGCAAGACTGCCAGTCTGCCAAAGTGCCAATTACTTGAGCCTGTGTCATAGGTATTCAGATTTCATACTCAGCTAATGACTCTGACATCATATACAGCGTGTTCCATTGATATCTCACGAAATATGGGTCAAACGAAAAAACTAAAAAGAACGAAACTTGTCTAGATTGAAGGGGGAAACCAGATGGTGCTATGGTTGGTCCGCTAGATGGCGCTGCCATAGGTCAAACGGATATCAACTGCGTTTTTTTTTAAATAGGAGCCCCCATTTTTATTACATATTCGTATAGTACGTAAAGAAATATGAATGTTTTAATTGGACCACTTTTTCACTTTGTGATAGATGACGTTGTAATAGTCACAAACGTATAAGTACGTGGTATCACGTAACATTCCGCCAGTGTGGACGGTATTTGCTTTGTAATATATTACCCGTGTTAAAAATGGACCGTTGAACAGCTTAATCCCCGTCGCTCCGCAATCTTCCTCTCCCTGGACCTCGAACGTGCATATGACCGCGTATGGCCTTCCGGTCTCCTCTTCAAGCTCCAAACCTTCGCCCTTCCCATTAACTACGTCCGTCTGATCGGCTCCTTTCTCTCCCGCCGTCCTTCCTATGTCACCATCCATAACACCGATTCCTACACCTTTTTCCCCTCCGCCGGTGTGCCCCAAGGCTCCGTCCTCTCCCCCCTTCTGTACCTGTTGTACACGGCGGACATGCCGCCGCCGTCACCCCCCGTCCACCTTCTCCAGTTTGCCGATGACACCGCCTTCCTTGCCCTTGCCCCCACCCTACAGCGCTCCCAACGCCTTCTCCAATCCCATCTTGACCGGTTCACCGCTTGGTGCAACCAGTGGTTGCTCAAGGTCAATCCTTCCAAAACCCAGGCGATCATTGTAGGCAAAACCACCCCTTCCTTCCGCCTCCTTGATTTCTATCTCACCGTCTATGGCCGTCCCGTCGCCCTCACTCCCACCCTTAAGTACCTTGGCGTCACCCTCGATCGTCGCCTCTCCTGGACTCCCCATCTCCAGACAATCCAAGCCAAGGCACCTTCCCGCCTCCGTCTCCTCAAGCTCCTTTCCGGCCGTACGTGGGGTCTGGACCCCTCCACCATCCTCCACACCTATAAATCCCTCATCCGCCCTATCCTTTGTTATGCCCATCCAGCATGGATCTCCGCTCCCCCTACCTTTTATAAATCCCTCCAAATCCTTGAACGCCATGCTCTCCGCTTCGCCTATCACATCCGTCTCCCCTCCCCCACGCGGATCCTCTACGATCTCATCCCCTTCCCCCACCTCCTCCTTTTCCTTGAAAGGATACGGATCCTGTACACCTCCCACAAACTCGATCCTCCTCACCCGCTCGTCTCCCCGATCCTCTCCCACCCCCGCCCGCTGCCGCGCCTATATTCGCACGTCCCACCCGGTCTCCACCTCTCCACCCTCCTTACCCTCTCCCAAGGTGGCTTCCGCCAGCTCCCCCTCCCTGATGATGCCTTCCTCCCTTCCATCTACCCCTCCTACCAACTTTGATCCTCCCGCCCTCCTCCTGTACTTATTCCTCCGTGCACCCTCCCTCCCTCCTCTCCCTTTTCCGTCCCTCCTCCTTTTCTCCCCCCCTCCTCCCCTGGGCCTCCCCTCCCCTGTTCCTCTCCTCCTGCCCCCAACTCCTCAGCCATTGGCATCCTTTTTCTCCCCTCTCCCCCACCTCCCCCTTCTACCCCTCTTGGCAGGTCCCCGGACTCGCACACGTTACGTGGACATTCGCGCGCCGGAGGTCGCCGCCATCAGTGTTTTGTGTATTTAGTGTTTAGTGTTTAGTGTTCACCGTCCCCTCCATCGTTCACCAGTGCCATCATCATCTTCAGTGGTTGTGCGTCGTCTCATCAGCTAGCAGTGTGGATTACCGACGAGTGTGAACGGCTCCGTGATTGTCTCTATGTGTCTCCTGTTTTATTGCCCACCGCTCTGTGACTTATGTGTCTTCTCACTGTTTTTGCTGCTTGTGTCTTCTATGGCTGAAGAGCAGCGTAGTGTGCTGCTGACAGCCTGCCTGTTGTACAGGTTTTAAAATAACAATAAAGTAAAAAAAACAAAAAATGGACCGTTTACCAATTGCGGAAAAGGTCGATATCGTGTTCATGTATGGCTATTGTGATCAAAATGCCCAACGGGCGTGTGCTATGTATGCTGCTCGGTATCATGGACGACATCATCCAAGTGTCCGGACAGTTCACCGGATAGTTACGTTATTTAAGGAAACAGGAAGTGTTCAACCACATGTGAAACCTCAACCACGACCTGCAACAAATGATGATGGCCAAGTAGGTATTTTAGCTGCTGTCGTGGCTAATCCGCACGTTAGTAGCAGACAAATTGCGCGAGAATCGGGAATCTCAAAAACGTCGGTGTTGAGAATGCTACATCAACATCGATTGCACCCGTACCACATTTCTATGTACCAGGAATTGCATGGCGACGACTGTGAACGTCGTGTACAGTTCTGCCACTGGGCGCAAGAGAAATTACGGGCCGATAACAGATATCTTGCACGCGTTCTATTTAGCGACGAAGCGTCATTCACCAACAGCAGTAACGTAAACCGGCATAATATGCAGCATTGGACACTGCGACTAGTGGAACATCAGCAACCTTGGCGCGTTAATGTATGGTGCGGCATTAAGGGAGGAAGGATAATTGGTTCCCATTTTATCGATGGCAATCTAAATGCTGCAATGTATGCCCATTTTCTACGTAATGTACTACCGATGTTACTACAGGATGTTTCACTGCATGACGGAATGACGGTGTACTTCCAACATTATGGATGTCCGGCACATAGCTCGTGTGCTATGAGCGGTATTGAATAGCATATTTCATGACAGGTGGATTGGTCGTCGAAGCACCATACCATGGCCCGCACGTTCACCGTATCTGCCGTCCCCGGATTTCTTTCCGTGGGAAAGTTGAAGGATATGTGCTATCGTGGTCCACAGACAACGCCTGACAACATGCGTATGCGCATTGTCAATGCATGTGCGAACGTTACGGAAGGTGAAGTACTCGCTGTTGGGAGGAATGTCGTTACACGTATTGCATTGAGGTTGACGGACATCATTTTGAGCATTCATTGTATTAATGTGATATTTACAGGTAATCACGCTATAACAGCATGCGTTCTCAGAAATGATAAGTTCACAAAGGTACATGTATCACATTGGAACAACCGAAATAAAATATTCAACGTACCTACTTTCTATATTGTAAATTAACAAACCTACCTGTTACCAACTGTTCGTCGAAAATTGTGAGCCATATGTTTGTGACTATTACAGCGTCCTCTATCAGAAAGAGAAAAAAGTGGTCCAGCTAAAGCATTCATATTTCTTTACGTACTATACGGGTATGTAATAAAAATGGGGGTTCCTATTTAAAAGAACGCAGTTGATATCCGTTTGACCTATGGCAGCGCCATCTAGTGGGCCAACCATATCGCCATCTGGTTTCCCCCTTCAAGCTAGACAAGTTTCGTTCATTGTAGTTTTTTCGTTTGACGCTTATTTCGTGCGATATTTGGCCCCGTCACGATCAGTGGACCACGCCGTATAGAATGAACACTCACTTATCAAAATAATAACTTGCAACATCAGAATTTTAAATTGTTAATTATTATAAGAGTATCATATTCGTTTTTTTTCTTTGTCAATAAACTATCGGTTAAAGAAGCTAATGTAAGTGTAATGTAGTTAACTATTAAACTTAAGACGATATGTGTGAATAGTTATTAATTAATATTTGTCATTGATTAATTAATTTTTGATAATCTCAAACATAAATGGTCAGCTAATTATTGCCATGGAGATATTCTCTAGAGTTACGGATAACTCTTTATATTTGTACAAAGCAGCAATTTATATATTTCTTATAACATGTTAGGGAAATAAAACCTTAAGTTCTGATATAAATTTCAGTCCATTGTTGCAAATACACTGATCGTACACGAGGAGGTGTAAAAGTTAGTAGTTTTAATGTGGTGTGATACATTAAGATTCCATTCTCAAATAGTTTTTTACAATGTGAATATTAAAACAGTATTATTCATACGTGATTTCTTTCCAGTGTAATATGCATCTTCCTAACGTTTTGGAAGGCTATTGTCAGGCTAATAGTGACGTTGCTTGTCAGGAACCGTTTTATAAGACAAATAAACGCTATACACCGCAGAATATTGGATATCATATTGTTGCAACAAGCTTGAACAAAAGAACCATTTAACCCAAACTTAATTTTAACATTCTATGTTTACCGAGTGCAGCGCAGAGTCGACCGCAACGTAATGAGCTCTCCAAAGCAGAATCAAGTAGCTTCAGAAAATCGATCAGTAGGTAGTTCTCCGAACTGACGTTAAAGATATTCTCACTTAAAGAGTAGGTAACTATAGAGGCATGTTTCTCACTAAGAGAAGCTGATTACCGAAAGCCATAATATTAAATTAATATATTAGGTTGGTACATAACTTCGTAGAGCTTTCCAATAATAAACATAGCAGATACTTTAGTCATCAGCTGAACACTATGTGATCAAAAGTATCCGGACACATGGCTGAAAATGACTTACAAGTTGGTGACGCCCTCCATCGGTAGCGCTGGAATTCAATATGGTGTTGGCTCACCCTTGGTCTTAATGACAGCTTCCACTCTCTCAGGCATAAGTTCAATCAGGTGCTGGAAGGTTTCTTGGGAAATGGCAGCCCATTCTTCTCGGAGTGCTGCACTGACGAGAGGTATCAATGTCGGTCGGTGAGGCCTGGAATGAATTCGGCGTTCCAAAACATCCTAAAGGTGTTCTATGTGATTCAGATGAGGACTCTGTGCAGGCAAGTCCTTTACAGTGATATTACTGTCGTGTAACCACTCCGCCACAGGCTGTGCATTGTGAACAGGAACTCAGTCGTGTTTAAGATGCAATCGCCATACCGAATTGCTCTTCAACAGTGGGAAGCAAGAAGGTGCTTAAAACATCAATGTAGGTCTGTGCTGTGGTAGTGTCACGCAAAATAACAAGGGGTGCAAGCCCCCTCCATGAAAAACGCAACCACATACAATAACACCACAGCCTCCGAATGTTACTACTGGCACTACACAGGCTGGCAGAAAACGTTCACCGGGTATTCGCCATACCCACACTGTGCCATCGGATCGTCACATTGTGTACCGTGATTCGTCACTCCACACAATGTTTTTCCACTGTTCAGTCGTCCAAGGCTTACGCTCCTTACACCAAGCGAGACGTTGTTTGGCGTTTACCGGTGTGATGTGTGGCTTATGAGTAGCCTCTCGACCGTGAAATCGAAGTTTTCTCACCTGCCGCTTAACTGTCATAGTACTTGCGGTGGATCATGATGCAGTTAATTTCTGTGTGATGGTCTGGATAGATGTCTGCCTATTACACATTAAGATCCTGTTCAACTGTCGACGGTCTCTGTCAGACAACAGGCAAGGTCGGCCTGTACGCTTTTGTGCTGTACGTGTTCCTTCGCGTTTCCACATAATTATCACATCGGAAACAGTGGCCCTGGGGATGTTTAGGAGTGTGGAAATCTCGAGTACAGACGTATGACACAAGTGACACCCAATTACCTGACCAAGTTTGAAGTGCTACTGAGCGCCCCATTCTGCTCTCTCAAGATGTCTAATGACTACTGAGGTCCCTGACATGGGGTACCTGGCAGTAGATGGCAGCAAAGTGCACCTAACATAGAAATTTGGAAATTTGTGGTGAGTTCCTGTGGGACCAAACTGCTAAGGTCACCGGTCTCTAGGCTTACACACTACGTAATCTAACTGAAACTAACTTTCGCTAAGGGCAACACCTACAACCATACCCGAGGAAGGACTCGAATCTCCGATGGGGGTAACCACGCGAATCGTGGGAAGGCGCCCTTGAGAGCAAAGCTACCCTGTTCGGTGCACCTAATATGATAAACTTATGTTTTTGGGGACGTCCGTATACTTTAGATCAGATAGTGTAAATTCTCTTTCACCATTTAGAGCAGTCTTTAAACGTTGGATAACTTTTCTTCGATTCTGCAACTGTAGAAATCACGTGGTTTTGAGGCGAAGAACTCGTCGAGCCATGTTTGGATGCGCATTTTTTCCGGAAAAGAAGGTCCTTGAAGTTTATTAGACAGAAAGCGGCAAAGGTGGAAATCTGAGGGCACAAGATCAAGGTAATACGGCGGTTGCGGAATGACTTCCTAAGCAACTTCTGCATAGTGTTTTTCGTCAGTCCAGCAGAATGCGAGCGATGGTTATCGTTTAGTAACATCATTTCATGGAGCCTTTCTGGTCGTTGTTCTTGGATTGCAAGACGTCTGAGTTGTTGACAAAAAGTGTCAGCAGTGATGGTTACATATCACGCAAGCAGTTCGTAGTATTCCAGGCCGTTGTTGTCTCACCATATATGTGACATTATCACTTACGGATGCGCGCAGGTCTTTGTAGGAGGAGTTGCTGCTTTGTTTGGGCTCAACCATTCCTTTCTTTTCCTTATGTCGACACAAGGCACCATTTATCGTCACCAGTATCGATACGTAACTCCATGGCCAACAAGCACTGATGCACTTACGGCCAACAGCTGATTTTTGTGACTTTGGTTTAGAGCTTGTGCTACACATCACCAGATTTTCGAAACGTTCCATACAAATGTCTCATGATGATGGAATGATGACAGTCCATCACATCTGCCAGTTCTCGACTACACTGACATGAATCACTGTGGATTAATGCGTTCAAACGATCTTCTTGAAACCACGAAAGTCTTTCTGAACGTAGAGAGTCATTAATGCCGAAACGATCTTCCTCGAAACGAGAAAACTATTTGCTTGTCGTACTGTGTCCAATGACATTATCCCCGTATCCAGCGCAAATGTTTCTGGCTGCCTCCGCTGCTGCCATCCTTCTACTGGACTCAAACACAAGAATACGTCAGAGAGGTTACGATTTCTTCACTTGGCCCTCTATTTTCTAGCATCCGCAGCTCGAAATGAAAAAAATAACAATACGTAAACTCATATAGCAACATTGAACTACAAATAAAAAATGGGAATAGATACATAAACCATAGCAACCGCACTACCAACACGTAAAATAGAAAAATTGGCATTAATACAAAAATTTCTCTACATTATACTGGTTGTGACGAGTAAGTCTATGTTGTGCCAGGATTTATTTTCCATGGATGTCTATATCATCTACACTAACTTATGCACCAACCTAATATTATTGATGTATGTAGCATCACTTATTACGTCTATAAAGGTGTCATTAAAACTTTGAAAAAAATCTCTATGTTGTACTGGTTATGATGTGCAAGACTCTGTTGTGTCAGGATTTATTTTCGATGGATGTTGATATAATCTCTCCTAATTATCCGATTTGGCAATATTTTAGAAATGATTAAGAGCATTTTTCATTAGTGTTTCCCTGTTACTATTTGCAAGTAGATCGTGAACAGAGCTGGACGTAGGTGAACTCTGGACTGTCAGAGAACCTGGCGGCCAGTGTCTTTGTGTTGCTCATTGGCGTGGAAGGAGCCTCCGGTGATAAACTGCCGCAGGAGCGGTCGTATTTCTGCCACCGCAAACATCTGCGGACGACTGCGGTCTGTTTATGCAGTGGAGACCGCCACATGAAATGGAAACAACGCAGTCCCCCCCTCACGGTAGTGTCCATCATGGAAGCCATGTCCACATATTGCGGTGGAAACAAACGTGAATTCAGAGAACGCCAAAGCAAACTTGTCTCTACGTCGAGTGCATCAGTGCCGCACGTTCAGAAGCGTATATCTATGAACTGATATATTTTACACTAGCACTGACAGTAATCCAAGACCTAATCAAGTGAAATGTAGCTTTGAATCGTTTAAATGGAGTTTCATTTGAAATACGAAGATGTTAACTACTGTCCTCTGTCGAATAGTGTAATTCGAGTTTTATTGACGCATTCGTTATCCGTATTATGCAAATGCGAATGAAAAAAGAATACAATCTGACGATGTGCTTTCATAGTAATTATAGTAATACCAACAATTCGGTATTACTTTTCGTCTTCTCGAATGTAGAGGTTCGTGTCATTGACGGGAAAAGACACAATAACAGTTTATGAACGGTGCAGTTTGTCAGTATTGTTGAAACATGTAACAAAAAAAAAAAAAAACAAAATGGTACAAATGCTGTGTTATTATTTTTTGCTGTTATGAGGAAAAACATTAACAGCTCTAAATGGATTGCTTAATACACATGGCGCGCGAATACAGAAGGTGATAAATATCCATCCTCTCGTCAACTGTTACCCGCTTTAAGATGAATAAAAAAAAAAGGCTATCTACGTTTTCTGTTATCTTATTGGTATATGTGTGGTAGCTCACTGTTCTATTTTGAAGTAAGGGAAGTAGAATAACACTCAGTACCTGTAACGTTTCCTTCCACAGCACGAAACAAAGACAGTCTCTGTTATAACACAGTGGAAAAATTTCGAATGTCACTTTCGTACTGAACTAAACGAAAATTGTTTTGAGTGCATCGTCCACAAAATGGTACCATATAAGCCGACTAAGATGGTTCAGCAATTGATTGATCATGTCGGCCTAATGTAAGCACATGTGATACTGTGCATTTTATTGTATATTGTAATTTTTATGACGTGACAATCATCTGTGAGCGCTACATCCATGACATTGCCATGTTCACAATGTACTTTTTAGCTGTAAACGTTTTATTAGTGACAAAACTTTATATATATTGTTACATGTTATCGACTAACGTAACAACTTGGCGTGAGGTTCCAACTCACAACAAGCACGTCCCTTAGTAAAATTTTTGAAGACCTGAAGATGACAGAAAAGACTGTTGAAACCGGTTATTGTAAATAAAGAAGTATTTATGCGATCTTTCCATTAGAGAGTTTTTACTTAGTAAAGAAAACCGCCCCTTCTCGTTTCTCAACATGACAAAATTCAATAGAATCAGCTTGTGTTATAGGGTACATTTGTGAACGACGGTATATTTCTTGATAGATTGACTTTAACTATAGGCTTCAGCTGTTGATAATCCTAAATACGTCAATACATCACGACTGATTAATCACTTGTTGAATAAATGTGAATACAAGACTTTTTTGTAATTTAAATTATTTCGTTTGGTCACGACAAGTACAATGTCCTGTTATACAACAGATCGATTTTAGAGGTAGTTAATTAGGCTCGATTTAATTTTACCAGGTATAAAATTACATATGAACACATAATGAAATCCACTAAATTACTGAATTAAATTCTGTTGTGGCAATTTTTGCCAGACCAGGACTCGAACGGGGGTTTCCCACTTCATGCGAGCGGTCACCTTAACCACTTTGGTTACCCGGACACGCTTCCATTCTAACCCAAATTCCCAATTTGTCGCACACTACACATGTAGCCTCCACAGTCAATTATCCTCATTGCTCACTGCTGTACCTGAAAACATTTTCAAATGTATGTGAATTGCTAAGGGACCAAACTGCTTAGGTCATCGGTCCCTAGACTTATACAGTACTTAAACTAACCTATGCTAAGAACAACACACACACACCCATGCCCGAGGGAGGACTCGAACCTCCGGCGGGAGGGGTGGCGCAGTCCGTGACATGACGCCTCAAACCGCGCGGCCACTAAGCGCGCTGTACCTGATTCCGGACATCTTGGGCACCTGTACTGAAGTTATCGTTACTGCCAAGGAGCATATATGTGTGGTGTATGTTCTGTCAGACATGTAAGACGAACAGGCACCACACATACAATAATATATATACGCGTTGACAGTAATGATAACTTCAATGCAGATTCACACTATGTCTGAACTATTGTGGGTCCTGAATGAGCAATGATTATAATGTACAGTGGACACTGCATGCGTAGTGTGTGAGAGGTTGAGAATTTGGGTTGGAAGAAAAGCGTGTCCGGTTAGTGGAAGCAGTCAAGGAGAACGCTTCCCTACTGCATTTACATTATTACTCTGCAATTAACAATTAAATGCCTGGCAGAGGGTTCGGCGAAGCACCTTCAAGCTATTCTCTACCATAAGACTCTCGAATAGAGCGCGAAAGGCGGGAAATCTGTGTTCACGTCACGGTCTGACAAAAATTTTCGTTGTTCACCACTGAATTTAACTGAATGCCCATTTGCGGCGACATCTGTATTTTACTTAGTTTATATAAACTTGCTGAACTTTTACATGTATTATAACACAGCGGGTAATGCGATTGCCTTTTCTTTTATTTGTGAACGCACTTTAATTTGAACGAATACAGCAAACTAAATACCATCCATCTGAAGGCTGCAAACATTACCTATAGTTTCATAGGGTAGCAAATATACTAAGCATGTTTTCAGTGGAACCGCGAAACCGCTACGGTCGCAGGTTCGAATCCTGCCTCGGGCATGGATGTATGTGATGTCCTTAGGCTAGTTAGGTTTAAGTAGTTCTAAGTTCTAGGGGACTGATGACCTCAGCCTCCCATAGTACACAGAGCCATTTGAACCATGTTTTCAGTAAATACCAAACAGGCCTCTGAAACCTTTAACTGCAAGCTGCGAATTATATTTTAACGAACACATGTATTAGAAGCTGGTTATTAAGATATTCGTTGGCGAACCTGAAAAATATTTCAACATTTGCGCAGAAAATACTCTTCATATACATTACTGACGTATATTACTGACGTAAACAGTAGTGGCATTTACGTAGGGGGGATACCTATGCGCTAACTAAGAATAAGGTCTATACAATACTAGGTGGATGCTAGAAAAAACTGGTTTGCTAAGGAAAATGATAAATTTTCTCAACGCTCATTCAAACATTTGATTGTAGCAGCAACAGTCAGATTTATTCATGAAAATAAGATACCGTCAGAGGAGAGAAGAAATTTTTTTCCGAAGTCTACTGGAAAGATTAAAAATCAGTCATAAAAACAAGACGGTCTATGTGTACCAATATTGCAAAAAAAAATGCAAACGAAGTAGAAGTCTTTTCTCTTTCATATTCAGAATTATCATCCATTAAATAGCTCTTGGAAGTCTGAGTAAAAGGCATAAAGTGCTAACTTTAGATATTTTAATTCTGAAGGTACCAAAATTGTTAGTGTGCTGAATAAAGAAATTACCGATGAGAGACGTTGTTGAAATTTATGCATCTGGAGTAAAGTGTCAAGTGGTAGACTTCCAGCCACAAAACGGGTGGGTTTATCAAGGCAGCAAACGAGATGCAGTTCTGAAAAAAATTTCGTATTGTGAATGCAGTAATAAAAAACTGATCACTCACGCAGACGTTGAGGAAACCTCAGTGGTTAGATATGAAACGGCTTCACCCTGTGAGCACAAACGCCTTATTTTTTTCCCTCTTACCATTTGCACGACTTACTACGATTGATTTGGTGTCTTAGAAGCCATTTTATTACCTATATGGATGGAAACTTCGGTTGATGGGAACTTGTATTTTTTCAGGCTACCTTAAAAACACACCTTACCAAAAAATTATACGCGTCTATGCCACTGGTAATGTAGACATTCAAACAGCTTCATTAGACAATCGTTTGAAAAGCAATACAAATACGTACCTGAAATAATCTGTTCCTTCAATATGATAATGAAGAACAATGTAATTACAAGGATCACAGAAAAATTTTGAATATCAACTGAAACTTACTCATTGGTTAACGAACTGTTTCAAAAACAATATATTTATCTAAGGTGTCAAATATACTGTAAAATAACCACAAAGAACAGTTTACAGTATATTATAATATTAGGCCGCTGATCATGCTTCGGGGACGAAAGTCGGAGTGCATATGACCAACAACCCCATTGCTTATTCTAGTTTGATAGTACCTAACACAAAATTGAGGGCTAAATAGGTCATTTATACACGACAATCACTTGCCGGCTTATACATGGCATATGCGTAACTTTGGATAGCCTTTACTGCCATTGACAGTGCTCGGTGATCTACTTCATTACATAAAACATGTTGTTTATGCAACTAATATCTCACCTCACGTCTGATGTGAAACAGTTCCAGTTATTTACTTAAATCTAACACTGTGTTGGTGTCAGGATCAACAACTCAACATATTTGTAATTTATTAATTGCGATTTCCATCAGTGAATAGCCTCTAATATTTTCGTTGATTCTCAAACTATTACCTATATGACAAGGTACAATGTTAATAGTAGAACACGAATTACAATATTTTCAAACGTTTTGTGTTCACAGCTTACAGCGGCTCAATAAATCTTATATTACACACCTGCATTAGCAATGTTTCACAGAATGTAATAAATTTTTTTCTGCATCAGGTCAATATAATGCAACAAGACAATAGTAATACAGTCGAGTAACATTTGTTACATTGATCTGATGTAGAAACAAATGTATTATGTACAGTGAAACATTACAAATGCAAGTATGTGACAAAAGATTTATTACACTGTTGTAATCTGTGCACATAAAATATTTGAAAATATTGCATTTCATGTATTGTTGAAAATATTGCATTTCATGTTTTGTTGAAAACATTGAACCTTCTAATAAAGCCAATAGTTCGGGAACGAACGAAAATGTTTGAGGCTAGTCAATAATAATATTCTTAATTGCACCTCTGACAGAATCCATAATTAATAAATTACAAGATTTATTTATCTTGAATTTCCATTAATGCAAACTGACATCAAATTTATTGTTACACGTATACCAGCACTTCCGTTCAAATGAATTCTTTTCTCTCTCACCCTGGATTCCCAGCCCATATATTGTTAATGGTATTAAGGGAACTGTTTTCAGTCGTAAGGGTTGACTTTTATCAAGGTACGTATCTTACGGATTCAATGGGGGGAGGGGATGCGTTCAGTTGGATTATTTCGTTGATATGAATGATTTCTGTTGAGATAATTCCCAAAGGGTCCATCATGCGTCCAATTTATAGCGAAAGCACGATTCGTCGTGGGCAGTAACCTCAAAGTTTTATCCAAGTGCACACAGAAGAGCCGTAACGTATGAAGTTCGTCAACAGTGAGCAAAATATAAGAATGTTTACTTCATGGCTGTTTCACTAATGCGAAAACGAAACTTGCTGGTTTGAGCAGGAAGCAGTGAATCGTGGCACGGCGAGCCGAGAGTATGGACGCTCTCATTCGAAACACTGGATCGGGAAGTTTCTTTATCAGATGCTTGACTATAGTGAAATAACTTAGCAAACGTGATTTTGATATTAGGCAAAATTCTTGGGAAGAGTTGCTTGGAAAGTTGCCTCATATCCCGCTGATCTTCTTTTGTAACAGAGCACACTTTCATCCACATGCGTGCGTGAATAAATATTGAATGTACCACTAGAGTGCTAGAAATCTCAGAGAAATTCATGAAAGCCCATTCACTCAAAACATATAACACTTTCGCGTGCACTGTCGAATAGAGGAATCATTGATCCCTACATCTTTAGAGACAACATGAGTGTAGCAAATGCATCCCAAGCGATTATCAGAATGATTTAGAACCTTCTTTTTGCCGGGCCTTGAAAAAATTGTTATTGGGGAACAGGGGTTTCGTCAAGATGGAGCCACGTCACTCACAGCGCGAACTGCAGTCTGTGTTTTGCGGGAAACGTTCCCCCTCGACGCCTGATCTAGATGGATGATGTTCCTAAAAAGATATCTACAATCCATTGTCTACAGCAACCCTGTTCCTGTGTGCACTACTGAATTCTCGAAGCTATTGCTCGAGAAAGAAGGCAAAAGAGCCAAGTCCGACTCAGACCATGTGTCATATTCATAATTTAGAGCGCGTGAAGAGTGCCAGTATTGCAAAAGCAGGGCAAACACATTGCCAGTCAGCGAGGAGAACTATAATACCGAGGAGAGAGTCATACAGTGCAGTATGACGGTACCCAGGACGCCGTTCTGCGAACTCTGCAGTACGGAGCTACAACACGCAAAGTATGAGCTCCACCATTCCAAGGTGTTCTGGTACTGATGATACATGCAGAGGAGGGGAAGACCGTCTGTACTTGATACACATGTAATTAAACGATGGCAAACAGCCTCCTAATCTGGTACAATGATGTGATACCTGGCATTAAACAGTCTTGTTTCAGATGATGTCGTCCTCAGCGGCTGGTCATTCTGCCTCCATTACCGATCTCCATGGAATGACATTCTCGCTAGTTACAGGTTAACTCTACTGGCGAACCGTGATGTTCTGCTGTGGTTGGACTTCATCGCTCCACGCTAAGGCTACAGACGGGTCACAGCCGTGACTGATAGAAGACGCGAAACTGCTGGGTCTTTCTTCGGTGCAGGGCCAAACCGACTGACTGAAAGCCGCCATCTTCCGCTTGCTGTGTGGACACCTGAGTGCTACCTTACAAGCTGAAAGCGTACTGCCTTTCTGGCTGAACACAAAGTGTGGTGACAGAGTCCTGGGCTTTCTCCACCATGACAACCACCATCCAGATGGTGTGGTATGTTCAGATCTGAGCACACGACCATCGTAACCACAGGGGCGCATCAGCGGGCAACCTGGGTGTGCATCACTGTACTCCACAGCGTCTCGCTGTCGTAGAGTGCGACTGACTCGCCACAAGATACAAAAGCTGCCGGGGTGCTGTGCCTGGCACTCCACGGCGACGCCTGTGTGAGCAGCCCTGCCTGTTTCCCGAGAGCCGGAGAAGACAACATTCGTTATAGCAATCACGCTGGTAAAATGTTATTACAGATACCGCTGTTTCAGTGACGCCTTCAGGTGTAAGACTGAACCTCACCACAGTCCTCACAGTTCAGCCTCTGACGCTTGTAACATCACCACATTTTCGTGGTTCTGCAGTCACGTAATCTGATGTAAAATAAATACGTTTTCACTGGATCAGGATAACTTATTTTTCTGTTTAATGCACTATGTAAATGGCTTATGAAAACAGAAGCACTTGTAAAAGTTCGGCAGAATACACTCCTACAATTTAGTAATTACGTTCTTCACAACCTGCGCAAATTTCATCTAATCCAACGGTGTTCTGTGATAGGGCGCTGGGGATATAGTGTAAAAATTAATTGAATGTCCTCACCATACAAAAATATTGCTACAAACAAGAAATAGATTAGTTCCTCGTTTTATATAAAATTCTTAAAGGATTATCCAGTAGAAAATCTTCGATTTAATAATCTCTTTACGCCGTTCTCCTTATCGCCTTATACTCGTATTGGAACACTTATCAACTCCATACATATTCTCTTTCTTCAGTTAGCGTGATCCATATTTCACCTTAGTTTAAAACTGTGCTCCAGATATACAGATCCAGATAATTCCCCACGAAAATACTTCACACGAGTAAAGGTCTGTTTTTAGGGGGGTCCATTTAAAACGTATTTCTTGTTTGGCTCTTTTTATGATATAGCTTCCTACGCAAAATAATAGTTCCGCCACCTTGTAGATTCACAAAGTTTGATGTCATTGTTAGCAATGTTATCTATACGTAATTTTCACTCCTATGTAACTGTCAAATAAAGTTTGTGTACTCATACACTGTTGTCACAGAGATCGAAATAACGTCCTGACTAGTCTGTGTACCTCCCTCTGACACTAACTCTGTAACAGACTAACTCTGTAACAGACCACTGAAAAAATAATTATCTTACGTTGTCCACTGTATGATAATTAACAATATTCATATATCTCTAAACTGAAATCAATCAATGGAAAAACACTACGATTTCATATTTTACCAACTTCACGTACACCCTATCAGTTAACATTCCCTGTAATTTCAAATAAATTTCATAACATCGAATAACTATCTAACATCATAAAGCTCCAGGGAGTCTGGTTTTCCTTTTGACGTTGTTCTTGGTAAGAATTACGTTATGTTATTCCTTCTAGTCTGATTTATTGAAATTTCTTACTCCTCCTCGACAAGTATGA
Source organism: Schistocerca piceifrons (assembly GCF_021461385.2). Taxonomy (NCBI): domain Eukaryota; kingdom Metazoa; phylum Arthropoda; class Insecta; order Orthoptera; family Acrididae; genus Schistocerca; species Schistocerca piceifrons. The sequence goes on from NC_060138.1 coordinate 806,355,941, forward strand.
TTGTATTAAATCTGCGACGTGTGTTCACAGCCACCCTGCATAAGTTCCATGTTACTTAAGGAAGCTCAAACCCCGATACAAACAACCACTATCAGCGCTATATTTCTGATTTCATGAGATTTAACCTCAAATTGTGCACAAGTGAACTAATTTTTAATTTTTCCACTTCACGTAATAACTCTATTTCACAAGATTATAGATGATAAATCCACGGCATAGAGGCATCAGAATCCGTTGTTCGATTGACCGGAGAGACATATTTTTTAAAACTGTAGAAAATTGAAAGACGAATGTAATACATGAAATTTTTATTGCAAACGCCAATTCAAAATAGAAATAAATATTCGCTGCTAGCAGTAATCTCTGAAACAAATGTATGTTGCTACATGATAACTTGTATATCGGTGTATGGGAGTAACACCATTTTGAACTGAGCTGAAGATAATTAGTACTGACTAGTTGTTGTGGAAACTGATGCGGTGATTTCCAAGTGAATATATTCATTACACGAACTGAAAAAATGTGAAATGCAGTGCGTCCATTTCTGGTCGATAACTCGCTGTCTGTCCAAATACGATAGCTGCTATACACTGACTGACTTCATTTCATTGTCAACTTAGGAAAATGCGTAAAATTTTAATATGTATTCAGTACGAGAAGTCTGCACTTGTACTTGACGCAGCGCTCTTTCTGCAGTAAAGGTATGTATACGACGATACAGTATCAGTATGTACTGAATTTTGATTTAGCTTTCAAACGTTGTAGGCTGTATACTAAAATAAATCATTGGAAAGTTTCCAATTTAGTTGAAGCCAAAAACTTCAATGTTTTTTTCTTTTACTGTCAGTTCGGCTACGCAAATCGAGCAGTTACATAGACGAGGCTCAGATACAGTAATATCAAAACAAAAATGTGGTAATGTGTGTCATAAAGCTCAGCGGAGAAGAAAATCTTATTGAAGGTGTCTGACATTTTTAGGATAATAATGACAGAGTATCGTCTGAGCCGAAGAATTAATAGTCGTTTGTCAATTTCAGATTTTTATTTCATTAAACGTGTGCATAAAATTTTTTTTCTACAGACTCTTCGAGATCCTTCTTGTATGTTGTACAATGAGAAATACCACCGTGCACAGCTCGCAGGCAGTTGCGTGTTATCTCTTCTCAAGGTAAGATCCACAACGACATTGAGGAGATAATTTGTTTGTAATGAAACAGAAGCGTTTTGCAAACACCTGCGGCGCAGGTATTACTCAATCAAGAGCTTGCGTCCGTGATATTTCGTTTCCTACCACTTCCGACCTTTGTTTCTTTATGTAGAAATATTCAGTTTAGGACTATGTCTGATCTCAGTGAAATGCCCAAACAAGAAACTTTCTTAATTGTTCAAGCGTTGCATAACTAGCAGCTTTTGTGGATTTTCCCCTGACACTGACATGTTACCAAAATATTAGAAATGGATAAAGATGCAGCTGCCCACAGAAGCACGACATTTTTCTGATGGTCTCATTCTTTTTTAAAAAGAAATAAAAAGAAAAGGAAAACACAATACTTAAAATGAGTTTTTGTTAGTATTATGGGCGCAATTTTGTCAAATTGCCTTTCTGAAAATTATAAAATGTAGCTGTGAAGTATAAATGATAACTAGTGCCGAGAGACTTTCTTCTAATTTTCACAAAATTATCGCTTTTCGAATTGATGGATGGAAACAAGACCACTGCCTTTCATGATAATTCTATACCAGATGAGAAAGGCAAGTACACGTTACACTCTTACTTACGGGTTTAGTACGCCAGTACATTTGCCCTACTTTTTCGAACTAACAGCAACTCAGTGGCGTATCATTGAGAGTAGCGTTCTCCCGTTCTTGGAAATACCTTACGGCGCAAGCCATAGGTAAAGGAGAATTGGCGGTACAGGTTCAAAATAATTCTTTTGACAAAGAGCGACGCCAAAATTTACAGTTGGATGGTCCGTTGCTTGCCTTTCCGCAGATACAAGTGCCAGAGTCGCTTCTTTTTACCTGATCGAAACTGGTACAACTGCAGGCAAAACGAAACAAAAGCAAATAAAAGAACCAGCGATGTTATTCACGGAGAAGCGTAAGAAACAGGAAAAAAATATTGCCTCAAACCGAGACAGATTCCCCTCACAATTTTCCTCTCGTGTTATGACACTGGAAACACCAATAAAAATTTCCTGCTTGCAATAAAGGGTCTCGCTAAGTTCCTCTGAAGCGAATTACTATTTTTTGCGACGCTTTTGTTCCCGCGCATGCTCTCTTGTTTACGTGTAGCTGCAGGTCTTCTATGCGGTTTAGTGTGACAGGGGTTGTAACTCAATGCTAACGTACAGAACTCACGGTTGGACGACATTTATGAGGTTTCATATTGTGTGTAGCGTTGGAAATCCAAAGGATTCTGTATACCCACGTGGAATGCTTAGCGAGCGTAACGTTAGCGTACCAGTATTTAATTTCCAAAAACAGTACGCCAGGTGCTATACAAATTGAATTAGTTGGAATTTTACTTGAGACAAGAAGATGATTTCCGCTGTCTTCCATAGAATTGCATTCGTTGGTTATCCGTTGATAAGGAATGACTATTTTTCGCTAAATAATTTCTCGTAGCACCGATGCTGTGCATCTGTGAAAAACCGTCTTTTGATTTTGCTTCTAATGCAGAACAACCCTGAATGCGAAGGAGGAAAAACTTTTTTCACTCTTAATTTTTTATGGGCTGATATTTAGCAACGCTATGGTAGTAAGTATGGGTTGCTGGATGATGAGTCATTGGAAGACTAGGAGTTGTGTATAAAAAATGTTTAGAGGAAATGGAATCCTAAAGTAGAAGAGCGATACGTGGTAGAACTGACGAAATGAAACCAAACAGAAATTATGTACATTATGTACCTGGTAAAAGAATCTAACAGTCCAAGCTGGGACCCGAAGCTCAGATTTGCCTTTTGGATAACATTATCCTGGGTAATCCCCGCCGGGACAATTGGGGCCTATTTTGCGACCGAAATATTTTACCGAGGGTGACGTCATCGTCGTCCCCTCGCACTTATATCTCTATCTTGTTGCAGTGACATAAACGATCCAGACCTATTAGGCAGTCAGCCTCCTATAAATGTTCTCATAATTTACTCACTACCGTTTGCGTTAACAGCGGCCGCACGGGGTAGCCGCGCGGTCTAGGGGGCCTTGTCACGGTCCGTGCAGGTCTCCCCGTCGCAGGTTCGAGTCCTCCTTCGGGAATGGGTGTGTGTGTTGTTCATAGCGTAAGTTAGTTTAAGTTACATTAAGTAGTGGTTAGACTTAGGGACCGTTGACCTCAGCAGTTTGGTCCCATAAGACCTTACCACAAATTTAGACTTTTTTTCCAGTCGACAACGCAGAATTTCTTTCAAGTCACTTCAGCAATTCTATTACACACTTGTTTTCGGCTGTATTGATCCTATAAATCCTAACAGTGCATCTCTGAATTTATTCATTGTCTGACGTCTTTCGTATTTGTAATTGGCAACACCATACGGATGGGTTTACAGATGTAGCAAACTTTGATATGGCGCTACAAAATGTCTAAGTCCTTTTCTCTTTGCCTGCTACTGATTTTATGTGCACGTCGCATTTCACGTCCCTAGATGTTTTTGTAAGACACCACCGACGCTCAAAATTTACTTCTAACATTGTACGCAGATGCCACTGGGTTGTTTCCCTTAGTTGTGAGCATTGTCTTCCAGTTAACTGGCGCTTCCATTCAATAGACGAAGTGAAAATAATGTATAAGTAGTTCTGCATTTCTTCAATGTCATTGAAGCATCAGCGGTCAATTTGAGATTGCTCTTACCCCTGATTAATCGTTTACCTCTATTGAAACTATTAGTTGGCCAACTTCAGACTTTGCGTAGATAACTAACACCTTTTGTGGATGGTTAAAAATGGTTCAAATGGCTCTGAGCACTATGGGACTTAACATCTGAGGTCATCAGTTCCCTAGAACGTAGAACTACTTAAACCTAACTAACCTAAGGACATCACACACAGCCATGCCTGAGGCAGGATTCGAACCTGCCACCGTAGCGGTCGCGAGGTTCCAGACTGAAGCGCCTAGAACCACTCGGCCACACCGGCCGCCCTTTTGTGGATGACGCTAACATATTACTCCAATATTATAAATGAATAAAAGTGCTGTGCTTCACAGAAGTTTATAATAGTCTTAGCTGTAATTAGATACTGTGAGTGCCAGGAAAGTAGCAAGAAACAAACGTCAAATTCCATACGAAAATGGTTTGCATTTCAGGGCAACCGGGAGAATAGGTAAGAGCAGTGCCATCTACATTCTGTATATAAGGAAATAGTACACAATAGGTTTCTCATTCAGGAATCGCGTTTGAATGCCACGGTATGTAATCAGTTGTCAGTACTTTCTTCTGGAGAAGAAGCTTTTATAAACGTCGACACCATGGTAAAGAGGTTTTAATAAACCTTCCATTTTGCAACTGATTGGATGTTTACTATATATGTAAGAAGATTTCATCCCATGGTTGCTGCTCCAGATATGTAGAAAAATTTAATATTTATTTTTTTGGTAAGTTTTTGAGTGCTGGCGATTAAATTTGAATCGATACAGTGTCATCTTTCTTTCACTGTTACGACCTTTCACGACGTGTTCAGTAGCTAGCAAAAAAAGTAATTACACATTTGTTTTCACCCTTTCCCTCCGCTACGAAATTTTTGTTCGTCGGAAGAATAGCATTCTGTGTTGCTGGCTCTGATAGCGACTTGAGAGCGTCATAGTCACCTGGTTGCACTATCATTCCATGATTCTACCACAAGACGGAACTACCATATATGCATATAGGGAGCGACGGAACTCCAATTTTCAAAGAAAAAGATCTTAGATATAATGTAACAAAATCTGTCTAACACGTATTGTTTTATAAGATGACAACCGTTATTGTTAACGACATTTACCACTTTATACGTAAATGAGTCTTAAGTTACTCATTTTTTTCGTTGTGCGCCTCAGCCAAAGTATTGTTTTTCGTTGTTGGGTGTCAGCTATTTCATCTAGCAGCAGTACGACCACCAAGCCGCTCAGACGTGCCTGTAACTGTATCTCACGTTGTAGTGTTAAACATACAGTCCACTCACTTTTACCGGCCATATACTTTCATGTTATACCTCCTTTCCTTTGCAACGAGTGTTTGCATTCGTCTGGCTTGTAGAACGAAGCAGCGCAGAATTACCATCCGCTTTGTGGCTGCCTACATTTTGGTCCTCTGGGCCTGAATACAGCAATTCGAAAGTGTTTTATGACAAATATCAAGAGCCTTGAGTTATATATACGGCGAATTACGTGTATCTGGTTATTGTGGCCTTTTGTGTAATTCTCCGAGATTAACATGCGCTATGAGTTTCTCACACGCATCCGCAGTGAGATACGTTCACAATGTCACTCCACGGGCTACAAATTCCGCCAGAATAGAGTAGTGAAGTGCATCTGAAGCCATCAGACGTCGTAACTCCGCCTGGCACTCACGACAACCAAACACCAGTGAGCGGCGCCGTCCGTCTGCTACTCCGCCAGCAGTTGCAGTTCAGTCCGCGAACCACAGGCATAGATTCCGTCGGCTGCTCTCTGACTGGTTTATTTCATCAATCTATTATACTGTGTGGTAATATCCTCAATAAAGGATTCTATCGAAAAACGAAGTTTGATTAAGAAAAGAGCAGTGATCAAGTCGCGTGTGACTAGACTATATACATTTGTTAACAGCTTCCAGGAATAATGTGATCTCAACGACGTTACAGTAAGACAGTTACTGTTAAAAATAAGTAAAGAGGAATATAACGACATCCTACTCAGTCAGAGATTAACGATCTGGAAAAATCTCATGATGTAGACATGGAGTCTTTTCAAGAGCTGTGCTTAGCTACAGAATAAAAGATAACATTACTCCAGTCAAAGGTTGTGCTGCCACCTCATTCTGCTCCCAGCTACTTCATTGCCAAAATTAAACGGTAACATTTCAGAATTTATGCACTTATCGATACCTTTAAGGCACTAGTTATTAGCAATGGGGCGTAAACTTATGTACAGGGGTTACATTATTAGTTGTCATGTGTGTCCAGTGAACCTGGTAAGATGATTGAAAATTTAGTGGTTACAGAAAGAAATTTTAAGATTGCATAGGATCTCATTGTAGAAAGGTACAACAGTCCCAAGCTAATTGTTGATTTGCATGCAAAACAATCGAATTAGCCAAACTTCCAAACTGAGTCTGCTAAAAACTAATGGAAGTTGATCCACCAGCTACAGATAAATCTGAACATGACTGAGGTCATGCAAGTTGGCATTCCATTGCATGAGACTAAAGTGCGCGTCATATATCTTGGCGGCCGAGTTTAAGTTCGTTCTGCGCATCTGACGTCACAAAACACAGTCAGCCAATGAACAGAGAACGACGTTGCCAGATCTCGACAGCAGTGCAGACCACGGACGAGTGTCTTCAGTTTTAGAAACGTTCAGTCATAAATAAAGTAATAGAACAAAAGCAATGTCTTGATAGCAGATTTTCTTTTACAGAAAGCTTGGAAAAAGCATTCTTTATACCAATTGCTTCATATTCTATTAATTAATTAAACCAAACAAGCAATAAGCCTCCTAGTTCAGGCGATAGCAAGGAAAGGTGTTGGTATCATTCTCACGAACCGCTTTTTCGCAATAAAGAACAGCGGTAATTGTTTATTTCCTATTGTACTTCGACGAAGCGTGAGTAATTCATAGTCATACCAACAGTGTCTATAAGTAGTTGCGTGAGATGTTAGAATCCTTATGGAGTTACACTGTTTGAGGAGCTGAGGTAGCGTAACAGTTAGGGTGTTTGGCTGCCAAGGGAGAGGTTATGAGTTCAAACCTTGTGCAGTGCTTAATATTTTCTTTATTTAAAAACAATATTGGAGTGCCTCACTTCACGAATTTTATTCGTTTGAATGAAATTTCTAGTGCTTTGCCTCTTCATTAACTTTTTCGCTGCTGCAGACACGTGCTCCCCGCATTCCGCGCTGTGCGCGATTTTGTCATCACTGCACTTCTCGCCTGTGCAGACACATGGTGTTCCCACTGCTTTGACACACTTATCATTCGATTTCACAAAAACTATTTGGCAAAAAAAATTGATTTTTACACGCCTCCTTGCCTGATACCTTCCCCCCATAAATGACTTAATTTTGTTTTGATGTGCAGCATTAAATGTAGTAAACCATTGCACGAAATTTTGAAGAGTTTGCAGAGGTAGAAGTCCATAGCGTATACTTTCCGTATGGTCGATTTTAGTTGCCACAATGTTGAGAATGAAATGTGGACAAGATACCTAAATTTCATATAATATTTACTGTATAACAATATCTCATTTAATTTAAGTACCACATAGGTGTCGTATGTAATATTGAGAAATATTCCGTCTTTCGCGACTGTAATAAAAGTTTTATATACACACGGCGCGTTTGGCTTTATTTTAAAGCACTTCCATCGGTGAAAGGTATGGCACATACACAATGGTATTCACGTTCTATTTCTTGTTTTTGTTCCATAGTCGCAGTTTTACCAATGGTATTGAAATATATCCCTCTTCTGCAACTGTAATAAGCGACTTATTAAGACCAGACGCGTTTCTCTCTTTTGATGCATCATAAGAGTACTGTATTTTGTGTCCTCCATTGCCAAGTCACCTTTCGTAGTTTTGTGCTGCGGTAGCACAATATTCAACGTTTGTGTTGGCTCATCAGTGTTTTAGCAAATAAATTATATTTGACATAGCTCTGAGCACTTCACTGACAGACGGTATATTCAAGTCCTAATGTTTTTGTAAGTCCACAGTTTTGTTTAATGTATTTTGTCTACTTCCTTTTGATTGATTGAAGTGCTTTAAAATAAAGCCAAACGTGCCCAGTGTAAGTAAAACTTTTGTTACAGTCGCGAAAGGTGGAATATTTCTCAATATTACATACGACACTTATGTGGTACTTAAATTAAATGAAATATATAGGTATCTTGTCCACATTTCTTTCTCAACATTGTGGCAACTAAAATCGACCATATGGAAAGTATACTCTATGGACTTTTGCCTCTGCAAACTCTTCAAAATTTCGTGCAGAGGTTTACTATATTTAATGCTGCATAATAACTGCGTTGAACATCGAAACAAAATTAAGTCATTTATGGGGGGAAGGTATCAGTCAAGAAGATAGGGAAAAATCTAATTTTTGAGCCAAATAGTTTTTGTCGAATCGAATGATAAAGAGTGTCAAAGCAGTCGGAACACTATGTGTCTGCACAGGCGAGCAGTGCAGTGACAAAATCGCCCACAGCGCGGAATGCAGGGAGCACGTCTTTGTAGCAGCGAAAGGGTTAATGCGGCCGTGGTGGCTTTACTTCATGAACTGCGCGCTCCCCCCTACACGTAAGCTTGCGAACTATGGTATACTATGGCGCTGCTTCTATTGGCGCGTGCGTCGTGTGCAACTGGCAACGCAGCTATCTCCAGCGTCTGGGCGGGCATGCGCGAGCCGCCAAGATAAAAGAATTGAACTATAGTAGGATAAGCAGTGTTCAGATACATTTTGTTTCTGCAGATTGCATATGTTCAGTGGCAAGCATACATTCAGAACCAAATTAAGTACCTCATCCTCCACTTATTCTGTTGTACTGCTAACTTGTTTATGACTCCCTGGGGATACCTGTTGCTATGCTGAGTGATTTACGTCCCCTTTAAGGTAATCCATCCTTCTGAGAAGAAAACCCACCCCTCCCCCTCCAACCCCTCCTCCCCTGCCCCTCCGGTAAGTGGGACAATTTTTTGTATCACCCATTCCCAGGAGTTCTGAGCCCTTTTCTGCACCTCCTGGGAAATCCCCCAGCCCTCTCCTCCCCCACTTCCCCTACCCATCTGAAAATTGGCTGGGAAAAGACTCAGGCTGTGATGAGCTGCTGGAGAGGAACGATCTTATGACATGAAGCAAAAATTAATGTTAATTGACATAATAACTCCCAGCCTTCCTCCTTCCCTACACCTCCACCTCTCCTGGAAACCCTGTGCCACCTTTGATATAAAAAAAAATTGGTGGGAAATAGCTAAACTGTGGCACCTCCACTCTTATGATGCCATCTCACATCCTATTGGTGGATAGTGTAGCAGTTAGATCAAAATCCTTATTGCATTGGTCTCACAACCCATCAGTTCCTCTGAAATATTGAGGCAATTTCGATTGATCGCTTGTGTACTTGGCGGGAAATTGAATGACTGTGTTAAATATTTCAGTGTGCTGGAAAAACTCTCGTCATATATCATGTGTTGCACATATCAGAATTCATGCTAATCCCTGGATAAAGCGACAAGTGATCTACATCCTTTGCGTGGTTGTGCCAACAGATAAGAAGTGGTAGGAAGCACTAGCTTTACGATGATACGAACATCAGATGTTATTTCCTGCTCTGATCACCCTGCAACAAACTGGGATGGGAATTAAAAAGTATAACAAAAAAAATCATCGCTAATAAATATCTAAACGTTACACAAGATTACGAAAAACCCTACCTAACACACATATTTCAGATAGCGTCTATAGATCACACTACCGCTAACAGCTCTGTGGAGATGCACAGTGCTAGAAAATAATTCCCTCACTGCACTTCATTGGGAGTGTTGCGAAAGCACGTCTGCCCCCCACAGTGTACAGAAGTCTTGTGCCCAGGCCTGAAGATAACTAGCAAGCAATACCAGCTCTTCAAGAAACGTCGATGGGAACTGCTAACTGGTGATCAAACCACAAAAAGTGATGTGATCCATCTCCACCTGTATAGACAGGTAATTAAATTTCAAAAACACTCGCTATATATCGGAGTTAGTGAATACAAAGACATTTGAGAAAACGTGTTGCTCGTAACCCACGCGATCATGAAAGCAGCCAAATGCATACTGAGCAGTGGTTCGCTGTTCAGCAACCACGGAGCAGAAGTTTGCGTCCTTTGATATTTGATATATGGGGAAAGGCACCAGCAGTCTCTTCCAAGTGGTTACTTTCATTTTGTGTGTAAACCAACGTCTCTATCCCTTCTCAGAATATTGTGTTACTATTGGCTAATGGTGGGGACAAAAGGAGAGCCTTGTGTCTAATTCCATTGGAAACCGTGCCGCTGGGCAGGTGAAAGCGAGGGCGAGAGTACTACAGATATGATTCGCGAGTTGAAGCGGTAATCAGGCGTATTTTGGTTGTGGTGAGAAGTTTTAACAAAATTTCAATCTTGCACTTGCTCAGGGAGAGATATACATAATAAAAAAGCAACTATATTAACGAATTTATAAACTGATAGGAAATATTAACCTGATAGACAGCACTCCATCATGAGCCATAAATGAGTTTCTACATCTACATCAACATTTATACTCCGCAAGCCACCCAACGGTGTGTGGCGGAGGGCACTTTACGTGCCACTGTCACTACCTCCCTTTCCTGTTCCAGTCGCGTATGGTTCGCGGGAAGAACGACAGCCAGAAAGCTTCCGTGTGCGCTCGAATCTCTCTAATTTTACATTCATGATCTTCTCGGGAGGTATAAGTAGGGGGAAGCAATACATTCGATACCTCATCCAGAAACGCACCCTCTCGAAACCTGGCGAGCAAGCTACACCGCGATGCAGAGCGCCTCTCTTGCAGAGTCTGCCGCTTGAGTTTGCTAAACATCTCCGTAACGCTATCACGGTTACCAAATAACCCTGTGACGAAACGCGCCGCTCTTCTTTGGATCTTCTCTATCTCCTCCGTCAACCCGATCTGGTACGGATCCCACACTGATGAGCAATACTCAGGTATAGGTCGAACGAGTGTTTTGTAAGCCACCTCCTTTGTTGATGGACTACATTTTCTAAGGACTCTCCCAATGAATCTCAACCTGGTACCCGCCTTACCAACAATTAATTTTATATGATCATTCCACTTCAAATCGTTCCGCACGCATACTCCCAGATATTTGACAGAAGTAACTGCTACCAGTGTTTGTTCCGCTATCATATAATCATACAATAAAGGATCCTTCTTTCTATGTATTCGCAATACATTACATTTGTCTATGCTAAGGGTCAGTTGCCATTCCCTGCACCAAGTGCCTATCCGCTGCAGATCGTCCTGCATTTAGCTGCAATTTCTAGTGGTGCAACTTCTCTGTATACTACAGCATCATCCGCGAAAAGCCGCATGGAACTTCCGACACTATCTAATAGGTCATTTATATAAATTGTGAAAAGCAATGGTCCCAGAACCTCCCCTGTGGTACGCCAGAGGTTACTTTAACGTCTGTAGACGTCTCTCCATTGAGAACAACAAGCTGTGTTCTGCTTGCTAAAAACTGTTCAATCCAGCCACACAGCTGGTCTGATATTCAGTAGGCTCTTACTTTGTTTTTAGGCGCCAGTGCGGAACTGTATCGAGCACCTTCCGGAAGTCGAGGAAAGTGGCATCTACCTGGGAGCCTGTATCTAATATTTTCTGGGTCTCATGAACAAATAAAGCGAGTTAGGTCTCACACGATCGCTGTTTCCGGAATCCATGTTGATTCCTACAGAGTAGATTCTGGGTTTCCAGAAACGACAAGATACGCGAGCAAAAACATGTTCTAAAATTCTACAACAGATCGACGTCAGATATATAGGTCTATAGTTTTGCGCATCTGCTCGACAACCCTTCTTGAAGACTGGGATTACCTGTGCTCTTTTCCAATCATTTGGAACCTTCCGTTCCTCTAGAGACTTGCGGTACACGGTTGTTAGAAGGGGGCAAGTTTTTTCGCATACTCTGTGTAGAATCGAATTGGTATCCCGTCACGTCCAGTGGACTTTCCTCTGTTGAGTGATTTCAGTTGCTTTTCTATTCCTTGGACACTTATTTCGATGTCAGCCATTTTTTCGTTTGTGCGAGGACTTAGAGAAGGAACTGCAGTGCGATCTTCCTCTGTGAAACAGCTTAGGAAAAAGGTGTTTAGTATTTCAGCTTTACGCGTGTCATCCTCTGTTTCAATGTCATCATCATCCCGGAGAGTCGGGATATGCTGTTTCGAGCCACTTACTGATTTAACGTAAGACCGGGACTTGTGATGCGGGATGGGCAGATATTAAGCTGATAAGAAAAATAGTTTTACTGAATGAGAAAATGCTTAGAGGATATATAGCCTATGTCATACTGGATGTTCACAGCAATTAACGATACTTTAGCGATTTGAAAAACCGTGTATGGTTCTTTTTTTCCTGTCTTCGAAAATAATTTGTATAATAGGAAGAACTCTGCATTTTGCGTGAGAAATTCGAGGTGTATGGACAACAATATCCCGGTTTTGAAGTGCGGAAACTGTATTTGTTAAATTGGGGAGTGTAGTGAGGAAGGGGGTGGGGGTTTCAGTTAGAACTATAAGTTCAACCAGCAATTGCTTGTCTTGCAGTGTTTACAGCCAGTGGCAGACCGGAAACCACAGCTTAGTCTGTGCAATACAGGACATCAGATATATTTAGTGCTATGTTCTACTTGTAGCATCACATGGTACTGGCGTTTGATTCTCAAACGTTAAAAATATATATTTTAATATGAAGAAGGATCATCATAACGTGGTAGTGAGTGTTTTAAGCGATTTATTTGACTCCCGTCAATTTTTAAACGATTAATTTCATAGGATAGTGCAAATGGACTATCTCCTGCCATGCTTTCTTCGGAAATGTTCAAGCTTTGCCTTTACCGCCAGCATTAACCAATACGAACACAGTATTCTGAGGAGGGATGGAAACTTCCACCTGTGTGTTTAGATACATTGATTAATACACAAAGAGGAGGAAGTCACTTGAGAGGAGCCGCAGTGCTTTGTTGGGAAATCCCCAGGTATCAAATGTCAGAGGTGTATTCTGTTCTGCAGTGGCTCGACTGTGCAGACGGTGATGCTCTAGGCGCACTCTGGGCGTGTGAGTAGCAAAGTACTCCTCAGTATATGTTTGGCTGCATTCGTGATCGTGTGGATTATGGGAAACGAGTGGAGGAGGGAGTTTGTGTTCTTAAATGTCTCTTCATACAAGATCCATGATTCATAGCGAGTGTTTTTGAAATAATTACTTGATTTGCTTTCGTCTGTCTATACAGTTGGAGATGGATCACGTCACTTTTTTGTGATGTTAGTAGTTCCCATTGATGTTGCGTGAAGCGCTGGGACAGCACGCTAGTTGTCTGCAGGCCTGGGCACAATGATTCCGGACACTGTGGGAGGCAAATGTACTGTTGCAACAGTTCAAATCAAGTGCAGTGAGGGAGTTTTTATAGCATTGTGTATCTCTTCGCAGCTGATAATGGGTGTGTTTTCTATAGAGCCTATCTGCAGTACACATATTAGGTAGGGTTACTCGTGATCTTTGTGGAATTTTTACTTTACTAGCGATGATTTATTGTTGTGCTATGTAATACCCACTATCCATCTGTTGCAGTGTAATCAGAGCAGGATGTCATATGTGATGTTTGTGTTAGCGAAAAGCTAATGCTTGCTACCACCTCTTACCTGTTGGCACAACAACAAATAATTTCCATCACGTAAAGCTTTGTTTGTGGATAAAGGTCACTTCCAGTCTGCACCCCACCTAAGCCACTACTGTGTGAAGCCCTTTCTCCTGACCTGCATCTGCAGGAATATGCAAAGTGACCAATGCAGCTGTTGTACCTGGCACGTCTGCCCTGCGTTCAGGGTGCACACATGGTTCAAAGGTTGTTTTCCAGATATAGATTATGGTGGTCAAGGAGGGTGCCTGTGTAAGTTCGTGTCTGTGTATACAGAACCTCAGACATATGACGAGTAGATTTCTCGCACACCGCAATATTCCAAGCAGTCAATCAATTTGGTGAGATATATCCTGCCAAATATGCAAGCAGTCCATCACAAAAGCCTCAATATTTCTGTGAAGTAATGGGTTGTATGAGCAATGCGGTTAGAATTTTGACCTTTCTGCTCCACTACCTACCCCTAGGATGTGAGGCGGTGTCGTAAGAGAGAAGGTGCTGCAATTGAGCTATTACAACCCAACTTTGTATATCTAAAGCGGCACACAGTTTCTAGGAGGAAAGGTGGAGGCGTGGGAAAGGACGAAGGCAGGAGGTTACTATGTCAATTGACGTTGATTTCTACTTTTCTCATGAGTTCATTTCTCTCCAGCACCTCAGTACAGACTGAGTCTTTTTTCCAACAACTTCTAGGTGGGGAATGGGAGGGAGAAATGGAGGAGAGGAGGGAAGGGCTGTGGAATTTCCCAGGGGGTGGAAAAGAGGCTCAGAACTGAACTGGGAAGGAGTGCCAAAAATGTGTCTCTTTTCCAACAGGGTAAGTTAGGAGGATGGGATAAGGAGGGATAGGGCTATTTATCAGAAGGTCAGATTATCACATGGATTCATAAACCAGTTAGTATAACAATAGAAATCCTCAGGGAGTCATAAACCACTTAGGAGAACAACAGGATAAGGGGAGTGTGAGGGAGCAATGTGGCCCTGAATGTATCCTTGCCCCTGAATATACGCAACCCATGAATATAAATTGCACCAAATCTCTCTTCAACGTACTACTCATGAGCTAGTAGTGTCTCACATATTGCTGGCTCACACTAGTGTGAATCTGAGGAAACAGTGGGAATTTAAAACAGCTAACACCACATTTTCGCTTATGAAAGATCTAGTGACGTTTCTAGATTCCATTTGTCAGAATTTACAGATTATTCATTCAGACAAAATACTTCATGGTATATCGCATGGCAACAAGGGAAGGTCATATCAAGCTGGTCACTGATCTGTGCTCTGAAGCCACCTTCGCTGCTCTTCGAAAATTTATTTCCCGATTATATGTTTCCACAAACGTTTACAGGTACAATGGGAAGAAGTCCGCAAGAGCAATGAATGAGCTGCGTGATCTGTACAAACTGTTCAGTTCTCAAGCCCAGGCAACACAATTCCAGAACTAGATATCGCAAAATGGTATACAGAGGAATTTTATCACACTCCACGCATTGCAGTTTGGCGGACTGTGGGAAGTAAGTATAAAATGCATCAGGACACATTTGAAGAGAGTTGTGGTAAGCCAAGTCTTGACATGCCAAGAATTCCAGACTTCTAATTGAGATTGAAGTGTGTTTAAATTCTCGATCCCTTACTCAATTTTCTTATAACTCAAATGAATTCTCATACCTAACTCCAGACCATTTTCTTTTCAGTGACAGTTGGTAACAGTCCGAGAGCCAGGCTCCCTTTCAGAGCAATCATGCAGGTTGTTGAGGTGGCAGCACACGCATCAGTGTTAGCCGCATATGTGGAAAGGCAGTTACAGGACTACCTATCACAGCTGCAGCTGAGAACTAAAACATCATCAACAGAAGACAATCTACAGCCAGGTACACATTTTCTCCTGAAAGAAGGCAAGTTGCCACATCTCGTGTAACGATCTGGGGTCACTGTTTGCACACATGGTGCGAGCTATTTTAGTGTACACAGCAACGGGAAGCTTTAAACGACTGCTGTCGAAGATCTGTGTTGTTCAGCTGGAAACATAGACTCAGGTACACATTACTATTCATTGACTATCTGACCTTATTTTTCTTTTTGTGCACAATGGATATGATTTATTCAATCATTTATGTCCTTGTTTGTCTGAGCTAACTTTTGCTAGTTATGATAATTTGTATTTACGTAATTTATATAAGTTGGGTGGTCGGAATGTTCTGTCTTGGCGCAAAGTTCTAACACGAGGGTGCTGCAGCGACTTGTCACTGTCACTGCAGGTAAGAAATCCTACCTGACACAATGGTACGTTCGGATTGGGGTAGAAGGAAAGGAGAGTAGTCGTGTTCGCCAACTCATTTAGACGTGCCTGTATCTATCGCGCGATGTGGTGTTAAATATACAGTCTACTTTTACCAACCATGTACTTTCATTTTATATCGACTTTCCTTTGCACCAAGTGTATACGTTCGATTGAACTGTAGAAAGAGTGAGGGATCGCCGCAGAATTACGGGGCATTTTGCAACTGTCTACAGGTCTTGAGGCTATGTAGGTGTGTTTCACGGTGCTGACGGATTCGGTGGGTAGTGATGATGTCAAAGATTTTGCTGAAAACCGTTATGGGGCTGATAGGTCCAGGTTTTTTAGGTTTCAGGAAGAGGAGGATTTTGGAGTTTTGCACTTCTCTGGATGGTATTGTAAATGACGGAAAGGGTTTCGTGACCGACTCTGGGACATACATTGACGTTACGGTAGTTAGCTGTATCGTGACCAGGTGCAGTGTTTCGGTTTTTAGTGAATGTTTGTGTAACGTCTTCAGCTATTATGTGGGCTGTTTACTCTTGACCGTGGAATGCAGAATACGCACTGGAAGTAATACCTCCGAGAGATTGATAGTGCATTTCAGGTTCTACACGATTTCGGTAAGGGGATGGTGATGTTCATACTCGAAGAAATTGACTTGTACAGTCATTTGCATAAATTTCCGACAGTATTCTCAACAAACGGGACTACAGAACGTTGGTTTTGTATTGAGACTGGAGCTTTACGCTGTGACGCTGCATGTGAAGATTGTTTAGTATTTCAGACTTCGACCACTGTGTTTTGTACTGATGTTTAGAGCCAGCGAATTTAACCTCAGAAATGTATATGACAGTAAATTTCCTTTAGTTCACGTCTATGGTCACAAATTTTTTGTCATTAAACTACCGGTTTTGGTCTATAATGACCACCTTCAGGTCTGCAGCAAAATATGGGAAAACACAAACACACTACCAGATTATCTACAGGTTAATACAATCAAATAGGCCATAATGAAGAGTATTGCAGTGCAGTTGTGCGCTTTAAATATTAAGAGGCATACCTGTTTTATGAGAACATGTCCTAATATACTGGAGCCACAGTGGCATCGTCAAACGCTAAATATAAAATCAGTGCAAGCACCGTCAACTGGCGGTCACGTTCGTCTAACCACTTCTCGCGTATGTGGCGTTCTGGCGTTACAGCCAACAGAGGGCCCTGATTGTGTGCGGCAGTGGCAATCTGTTTTCATTCATTGGGCTTCTTTAGATATTTGTTTTGTAATTTTTATATGATTCTGTGTACTCTAAAAGCTGTTTATTATTTATTTCATTATCTATAATATCGCCACTTGAGCGTATGTCAATTACTGTTTCCTGACTTTTTCCTTTTGAACAATGTAACTTTTGTCATGTTTTATGTCATTGCTTTTTGTTACTGTAATGCCTCTTACAAGTTATAAGCCCATTACAGACTTATTGCTTGTATCCCCCTTCATTTTACATAGTAGAATTTATCATTGAAAAACATGTATACGGCTAAAGTAGCGACATCTGGCGAACTAGCAAAACAAATCTTCTGTGGGTCCTGTACGACAGTTTGTTTTGAACAGTAGTGTTACTGATAAGAAATTTCTTGTTTATACTACGATTTATATATGTATTTGACGATGCTAGAGCTGATTTTGTGTTTAGTATTTGACAATGTTCCCTCGGGTCGAGTATATTAGGACAAGCTTTTATAAAACAAGTATGCCTATTCATATTTAAAAGCGCACAAATGCACATGTATATCAGTACTACTTTTCATTATGGTCTATTTTATAGTTTTGAGCTGTAGACAATCTGCTAGTGTATTTGTGTTTTTCCCATATTTTGCTGCAGATCTGAAGATGGTAATTATAGACCGAAACCGGTAGTCTGACGACAAAAAAATTGTGACCATAGAGGTGACCTAAAGGAAATGTATTCTATATTTGGGTCACTTTTCTATTCGCGACCATGTCACAGCTTGTGACTGTATACGACTGTATCATGCTATCTTCGCTTTATACACTTGTGTCCAAAATTAAATCAACGAACCGCTATTTCCCCGTCCTGAGCCTAATTCATGATATAAACATACAAACTGTCAACAGATGCCTGTAACTTAACGTTCAGCATGCGGAACTAGTATTTTTTGCAGATGACACGAGTGTTATAATAAATCCCATTCCAGAAAAAGCAGCTGAAGATATTGTTGAGGATGTCTTTCAAAGAATTGTTAAGTGGTTCTCAGAAAATGGACTCTCCCTTAATTTTGTAAAAACTCACTATATCCAGTTCTGTACACCGAATAGTCATACCGACAATTGATGTAGCATATGAACAGGCCTCAGTTAACAGGGTAGATTTCTCCAAATTTTTGGGTGTTCACATTGATGACAACTTGATCTGGAAGAAGCATATTACTGAGCTTCTCAAACAACTAATTAGCTTCTTTCGCTCTTCGTATAATCGCTTGTTTTGGTAATAAACAGATCAGCTTCCTAACGTACTTTGCATATTTCCACTCAATAATGTCTTATGGAATAGTTTTCTGGGGTAACTCACCACTTAGAGATAAAGTATTGATTGCACAAAAGAGAGCAATGAGAATAATTAGTGGTATTCACCCAAGGACGTCATTTGGGCACTTTTCAAGGAGTTAGGTATTTTAACTGCACCATCAGAGTACATATATTCGCTATTGAAATTAGTTACAAATAATCAAACTCAAATCACGAAGAACAGTGATATTCATACGTACAACACTAGAGGTTCAAATGGCTCTGAGCATTATGGGACTTAACATCTGAGGTCATCAGTCCCCTAGAACTTGGATGTACTTAAACCTAACTAACCTAAGGACATCACACACATCCGTGCCCGAGGCAGGATTCGAACCTGCGACCGTAGCAGTCGCGCGGTTCCAGACCGTAGCACCTAGAACCGCTCGGCCACCCCGGCCGGCAACACTAGAGGGAAAAATGACCTATTTTATCCGTTACTGAAGCTGTCAGTTGCTCAAAAAGTAGCACATTATTCAACAACAAAAATCTTTGATCATTTGCTGAACAACATAAAGTGTCTGGCAGGTAGCAGGTCAAGTTTTAAATCTAGCTTAAAATCATTCCTTTGGGCAACTCCTTCTATTCCATGGACGAGTTTCTGTTTCAGAACTGGTAAAAAGAAAAAGCAAAAGGAAAATTGTACCTCTAAATGTAACTGCATGTGTAGAACTAAAAATTTCCGTAATATTGATATTAGCACTATTAATGTGTATATATATATCTTGTAATCTGACTTGTTCCACATCATATCGATAAAATTATCGGGAAAATGATCTACGGAACATGACATAACTAAAAGTAACACTTAAAACTAAAACTATGATCGGGTTCTGCACGGAAGATGGCATCCCAGGCAACCACGATACCGATGACGTAAAGACATCTATCAAATGGGGTAGTGTTTGCCAGGTAGTCCCACGTCCGTAGTCGTAGAGTACACACTCACAGTGCAGTATGCACAGTGCAGTATGTCGCTGAGAAAACGTCTACCCGACTCTGCGGTGGAACGCTGTAGGAACCTGGAAGCAGGACAGTCGCAAACTGATGTGACCTGATGGCTTAATGTGAATCGTTCTGTTGTTTCTTGGATGTAGTGACAGTTAACAGAGAGCGAAACTGTACCACGAAGACCAGTGCTGGGCCGACCGCGTGTGACGTCAGAAGTAGAGGATAGTTATTTGGCTGTTAGAGCACGACAGTTTCGCCTAGAACTGCACGGCAACTGCCATCTAACCTCGCAGCATCTACTGGACGCGTTGCATCGGGGCAAACGATATACAGAAGTCTTCGGCAGAGTAGCGTTTATTGTTGGAGACCTGTTGTTTGTGTACCTCTGACGCGTGTTCACAAAAGGGAACGTCGAAAGTGGAGTCGTCAACACACCACCTGGACGGTCGAATAGTGGGCCAATCTTCTTTTTGCAGATGAGTCCCAATTTTGTCTGGAGAGTGGTTCTAGACGGATTCGCATCTGGAGGGAACGTGGAACACGATTTCGCGATCCAAACATAGTGTAAAGAGACCGATATCGAGGATCCCTTACGGCGTAGGCAGGGATTATGTTGACCACTGAAATACCTATTATGAAATTTTACTCGTGAATCGGCAATGTTTAACTGCTGTCACGTATCGATACGAGATCTTGGGACCTCATGTGCGGTTGTTGTGCGATGCTGTTGGCTCCGATTTTGTATTTATGGGCGTTGACGTCCGACCTGAAAGAGCACAGGTGGTTGATGTTTCCTAGGAAAGAGAGAAGATATTGCATGCATAGAGTGGTCTACTAGCTCTCTCCATATGAGTTCCATAGAGCATGTGGGGATGCAGTAGGTAGACGGGTTGCATCAAGTCAGCATCCACCAACTATTCTCCAAGACCTGCGAGTGGCTCTGCAGGAAGAGTGGGCTAATGCCTCAGCAAGAGATGGATGAAATCATTCACAGCATGCCACGTCGTTGTCAAGCCTGTATTGTTGCCAGAGGTTGTCACACTCCATACTGGGTGCCTTAACGAGTTGTCAGAACCTGTGTGTGAATCCGTGAAGATGTAAAAAAAGAAACGAAGGATATTTTTGTCTACCATTATGCATGTTAAAGGTATTTACGTTCTGTGTTCTTTCCATGGTTGCTACAGTACTATCACCTGTTTATACTGTTTTGTGGCAAAGTAAACGCAACCTTGTAAAATTTCCGTTTGTTGCTATAATTTTGAACACCAGTGTATGTCTCTTGTGGTCTAAATTCTTCTTTACCAAGAACTTTTATGTTGAACGTGTTACATTTTTTGTATTATCCTGCCGACAGTATTTTATTCACTCGTTTTTATACCAGCGTGCTTTTATTATGCCGAATGAATCGAAACCTGATCTCTTCACTTGAATGTACTGGCTATGTTGTTGCAATGAATATATCATTTTCACTTTTTAGTAGTTTTATAAACAGCAGTTAAATTGTACAAGATTATTTGATGTAGTATGCACCGTGATTCTTAATAACGTTTAAAAAACCCTTAAGTGACATAGATGACGCTGCTACAAGTGTAAATGCCGTGTGGCTAGGGCCTCCCGTCGGGTAGACCGTTCGCCTCGTGCAAGTCTTTCCACTTAACGCCACTTCGGCGACTTGCGTGTCGATGGTGATGAAATGACGATGATAAGGACAACACAACACCCAGTCCCTTACCGAAGAAAATCTTCGACCCAGCCGGGAATCGAACCCGGGCCGTTAGGTATGACATTCCGTCGCGCTGGCCACTCAGCTACAAGGGGCGGACGCTGCTACAAGCAATTTAATGTAACCCACACGGGCGCAAACGTCGGGAAATGCACCAAAAATGGATGACACCTTTTGAACACGTGATGTCACCAGATGACATACCTCGTGACACGTTGGGTCCCAGGAAAAATACGGGCCCTGCAGCGAACTTGTGATGTCACACTACTCAGATTGTCTGCCACATTTCGCAAAGACTCGGCTACATGAAGGGCCCAAGGGGAAATCAGTATGCAATTGAAAAGGTAGCCACTACAGGTCTTAACTTCTATGGTGTGTTATCGAGAGCCTGCTTGCATTTAAATGCGCTGTCAAGAATTATTAAATTCATCTGAGATAGTTACTCCCCGCCGGAGGAGACTGTTTGCTCTCGTAAGACGTGCAGCGTCACATGCTGTGCCGCACGTGTCACAGCCTGTCTTTGTCGTGGGCCTCGCCACACGTGCGACGGTGGAGCCTATCGATCTGTCGCAGCTGTTCATGCCGTGCTCTGGGCCTTCTTAAAGTATGGGGCTCAGAGTTCTTCTTGCTTCTAGCAGGCAGAATTTTTTGCACCGCGTTAAACAATAGTGTGTTTATATTAAGATAGGATTTCATACGCGTTACAAGCAAATAAATATGAGCTTCCGGACTGCATCGATAGCTGTAAATGCTCTGTGTGTTCTTTAGTAAATAAAGTCTGTAAACAGAAAAAGAAGGGACTTATCCAAAGAAACTCAAAATTACAATTGCTTTTGCTTGGTTACAGCGGGGACAATAATTTTGTTACTTATGTCTGCAGCAGATGACATTTACAAAAGGTGTTCAAAAACAGAGTAGCCTAGCGGGCGATGTGTAGCACTGCCCTCTACCGGCGAGAATGGGATCGGCAAGTCCAATCGCTGCAGGTGCGGCGAGATACGTCATCTGGTGACGTCACTGTTTGCGAAAAGCGATGTCTCCTGATATTTGTGGCCCCATGTGTCTTACATTAAGTTATTTATCTCAGTGTCATCTACGTCACTTCGGGGTTTTTTAATCGTTAGTCAGAATCACACTGTATACATCCATTTTCAGTCGCACGCACGCCCCCCCCCCCCCCCCCCCCCACACACACACACACATAAATAAGCGTATATTAATGCTGTGTAATGATATACATCATCTACAAAACCGCTTACCGACTGGTCTCATAGGGTTATTTCTTTTACTTTTGTTCCACCTTTATAATTTCATCTCATTTGCTTTTTTGTACACGTACAGTTATTTATGATATCTAAGAAAACATTGTCTTCCTGCACTTAATGTCCAATGTTTCTCCTCAATTGAACGATGCACTGTGCAGTTGTGATCAGCTTTCTCTTAATATGTTTACAAACGCTGTGTTCTACACTAGAAACGTGTGATTTTTTTCGTTATTGTTATTTCATCCTCTAGCCCCATATGGAGGATGGGGTGGGGGGTGGGGGGGGGGTCAGAGGGGACGGGTTAATGGTAGGAGCTGACAGCAGTACATGGTACAACATTCTGCTCTTCAGCCAAGAGCTCTCCAAAATATAAGAAGGATGTAAATAAAATATTACTAAAGATGAGAAGTTTCCAAATTGTTTTGGAAAAGAATAAGAAAGAAAAAATTTGTTGGATATTATAGAAAAAAACCTCATTTAAAATTAAACTCAAAAAGAGTTTGGTGTGTAGGTAGGACAGTGGTGTCAAGAAGAAAGGGATGGAGAGAAATGAAGAGGCTAAGGAGGAGGAAGCCCTGATGTCGGATAAGGGGGCAGCTAAGTGTTGGTATGGATCTCATTGTCTGAGGGAAGGAGTCGGTTGAAATTGTATTTTGATGGGATATGGTGTGTGTAGGTATAGTGATGGAGGCTAGTTTGTGAAGATTGTAGGATATGTGGACATGTTTTATGTAGGTGATGAGGGGTGGGAATTTAATGCGGAAGGTAAAATGATGTAGAAAGCGATTCGGACTACATGACGTTAAAGAATGTGGAAGGACTTGTAGAACATTAGTGGGGCATATTCCCATGAACATTAGCAGGTGTGGACGATAGTGGAAGCGTCCAGTCCCTTAATTCAGGCAGCAGTAGATTTAGTAGCATTTTTCTCCATTGTCGTCATCCTGTTGGATGATTAGGAGATAAGGTTTCCATGTTAGTTACTGGTATTGGTTAGTCCAAGGTATTTTTATGCATTTGTTAACAGGTAGGTGGGTGGTTAATAGTAAGGTAGAAGTCATGGAGACGAAAACTGTGGGTGATTCGTCCTATAATTATTGCCTGGGATTTGGATGGGTTTACTTTAAGGAATCATTAGTTGCACCAAGAGGTAAATCTGATGTGGATTTGGAGAGATGTGTGGGATTTCTGGAGTATGGGGGTAGAAGGCGAGGAAAGTATTCTGAAGGAGATGGAAGTCGGAGGTGGTCTGATGTTTGGCAGTGCAAGGTAGATAAAGCAGAAGGAGAGAAGATGGAGCCTTGGGACATACGTGCAGTAGGCGGATTATTTCAAAAAGAAACCACAAAGACAAAAATAAGATATTTGCGATTGTTGAGCTGGTGGGATAGGTAATGAGTTAGGTACGTAAGCTGATCACTGGGGAAGGTTGGGATGGAAGACAAGTTGAAAAGAAGGAGGTGTTGTTGGTTCAAGTATTCGTGGATGGGTGGGGAAAAGATGGATTCGCAGACCCTGCTGAACACTGAGTTGAGGCTGATGGGGCAAGAAGAGGTACCAGTAGGGGGTTTGTGCAGCTTGCAATCTGAATGTGGAATGACTCATTTCACGTCATTATGATTTACTATGTAAAATGATCTATGGAACATGAAACTCACAAACTAACGAATTTATAGATTTTACACTGTTTAGAATTGTAGCGTGTACACGCTACAATTATACTTTTTAATTAGCTCTTTACAAAGAGCTCCAAAGGGGGCGTTCTTTTAATGTCGATAGGTAATGCAATGATGATTGGGAAAGTTTTTTTGTACTCATTATATGTTGTGTGCTGTGACTAGTTGAATTCCAGTCTATTCGTGTTATGTTGCCTAAGTACTGGTAGCTGGGAGCCAGGAATGAATAAGTGGTGCTGGTGCGTCCGTGGATTGTAGGGAACAGGGAGTAATCAAGATGGGGTCACCGGGAATGGGGAATATAACAGAGAGATTGGTGCATAGTGTTCAGCTTTTCTCAGGTTGTCAGGTAATCGACAGTTGTTACAGAAAAGCAAGTAGCAAGAAATGGAATTATGGCCAGTGGGTTGATGAAATGCTTTCCAGTACCTGGAAGAGTTATTGGTGAATGTAGCATTGCATATGGAGCATGTATGGCGCCAGTCCCAGCGCTTTTTGAATTTAATATATTCCTGATGTGTCCTGTATTCGCCAGTGGCCACTCACAAGTGCGTAAAAGCGACAGGATGCTTGCAGGAGGAGTAGACCTCGTGGGGGAGGGGGGGGGGGAGCGGAGGGCGGGTTGCGGTGGTTATGACATGTGGTTTTAGTGGGAATGTAGGTGGATAGAGCGTGTGACAAGTTCTACTGAACGAATCACGTGGCATGGTGGATATCGTCAGGTTGCTGGAAGGTCATGGGGTTGCTTACAATTTGGGTTTCTGTGAATTCCCAGGAGACATTACAGTTGCCATGTGAATAGTCTCGGATAACTCTTAGATGAAGATTGAAGTGGTGTTGTAACGTCCCCTTTGAAGAATTATACACGACTGTCCTTAAACTGACACACAATATTTAGTTAGCGCAACGCAATCTGACTTTCAATAATTCGTACAAAAGAATGGGCCCTGACTAACATTAAACTATACCTTTCACAAATCACTTACCTCACAAAAATCTTCGCTACTCAAGCTACTGCAATACAGCGAGCGCCACTACTGCCAGCTAAATAAAAGATTCAAACTACTGAAGGCACTAACTACTGATAGGGATAGTTAGCAAATGAAAGATATTAATAGAGAACAAACAATGTATTTACCTTGATATCATCATATATAAATATAGCAGTTCATGACAAATTTCAAAACTCCGCCATCTCTCTCCCCACATCCACCACTGCTGGCGGCTCACCTCCAACTGCGCAACGCTACGCGCTGTTCACAGCCAGCTGCCTAACACTACAATGGCGAGTATTAGAACAATGCAAAGCAGCCACAGACTGCACACAGCACAGCCAGTGATTTTCATACAGAGGTGGTGTTACCAATAAAAAAACCTAAACAGCTTACTTACATAGAGAAAACATAAACAGTCTACTTACATAGCCCCCATGCTCCCCACAAAAAAATTTTACAAATTTTTTTGGGCAGTGGCCAATAATGATTTGATAAAATTTTTCATAATTACAATAACAAAGAAATCAAATGCACACACTTCTTGATACAATGTTGGTCAAAAGCTAAAATTTTCTCACAGTCCATAAAGATAGTCCTGATCATTCATCATAATAGTAATTACAGGTTTTTTTTTCACAAAGTCTCATCAGTAAAAGAAATTGCACACAGAAGTAGTGGATTTCCATGCAGTCTTGAAGAAGTAGTGTTGTCCTTCCAACGGAAAGACAGTGCTGACTCTTGACATGCTGACAGGTAATGGGCCACAACAGAGCAAACCCAAAGCAAAGTCATTCGAAGTTTTGAAGAATATTGGTAGGTAGGTCATCACAGAGCAGACCCACTGGAGTCCTGGTAGAGATTGTGGTATTGGTGGGCCACCAGAGGTGCAGACCCACTGCAGTCCTTGTAGAAATAATGGCGTTGGTGGGTTATCATAGATGCAGACCCACTGTAGTCCTTGTAGAGATAATGGTATTGGTGGGCCACCAGAGGTGCAGACCCACTGTAGTCCTTGTAGAGATGGCCAGCAGCCCTCTGTTGCGATTGTGCAGGTGCACAATCACCATTGAACAGTCTTGCGGATAATATAGCAAGTCCATAACCACCACTTGTGCACTCGCAAAGTTTTTGGAATTGTCCTTAGAACCAGCAATGCTGTTATCCAGTCCCTTGCAGAATTATTAACACACGTGCAAACACTAACAGTCCCTACTTCTCACATATTGTCCATATACTATGACCAACAGAAACATGTGCAGTGAAATGTAACTTACATGTTAATAATATCATGAACTGGCGACAATTACAATTTTATAACATAAGAATAGAATAACAGAGGTACAAAATACATCATTAAAAACATAACTATACAGATAACATTTGTAGTACAGGCTTTACAAAAGAATCGAACTAACATATACATCAGTGGAATTATGACATGAGTACATACATAAAAGATCACAATAACTTTTGAAACATCAACTTCACACATGAGCATTAAACAGAACGGAATTAATAATGTCTAACATCTTTACAAAGTAAATAACATATTATTAATGCCAATTATATTCGAGGATAACAGTATTCCTCATCATAGTGAATGTAGCTTAATATTAAAAGAAGAAAAAATTCTATGAAACTACACAGAGACAGGAAGAAAACAAATACACAAGGGTACACAAACACATGGTGGGATAACACCAATAGGAAAGGACAGGGTTCGTTTTCAGTGTAACATTTGGTACTGCAGTCCAACCCAAAACTTCATATATCTTTCCTCTTATTTCATCCTTTGTTTCCACCAAAAAAATTCTATCTAAGCATGCTTTCTGTATTTATATGTTCACACATTTCTTACCTCAACATTTATTTCCAAGAAAATCCTACCTAAACCTGTTTTCTGTACATTTTTTCGTATAACTTCTCAATGCATTTCTTCCAATTCATCGCAACTCATTCTCTTAGCGGCTACCCCCTCTTAAGCTAACTTAAATCTACTGAGCTCAGATGCTAAACTAAGGGACGAGGCAATGCAGCAGCACAAAATAAGTAACACAAACAGCAATGACCAAAAAAATGGAAAATTGCAAATCAAGCTACAGTAAATCTAAATTACCAAGCAATGCAACATTACAAATAATATGAGCCAATGTGCAGCAACAAGAAAAATAAATGAGTAGTAAAACTGGCTTAGCAGAGAAACACAAAGTCAAATTCAGTAACACTATGCCTGACAAACAGCAGTAACTTATACCTAAACATGACATAGCTCAAGCAGAAAAAATATTACAGTAAAAACAACAATGCAGATAAGGGAAATGTATATTCACATCTTAATGTCTATGTAATTAAAGTGGTGCACCACATCAACTTATTGTAAAAAAAATATTACCATGTACTTGAAAAGAAAATTATGTGTCCAGTTACTGTTACTAGTCCCTTCTTATTGTTCTTTCCTTTCCAAGTGCTCCTTTTTTATAGAATGTGGATTACAAAATTATTATTTAATAGATCTGTTGACAGAAAGTGTTCACATTAGCAAATGCATTTTATTTTATAAAAGCAATGCTGCAACACAGCTGGAAACCAGATATCAAGTGAAATAAGCAACTACGAAAATCAAAGCATAAAAATATCATTCAATAGTCATACATTATTAGAAATTCTCAACTCTCGTAGAAAGACGCTTGTCGTAATCAGGTGTGCAGATGTAAAAATATTTCTCGTCATTTCACTAGGCATTTCAGTAAATATCATAAATTACGAGCTCCACAGTATGCTTTCGACAAGGAAATGTCAATAGCGAGGATAATGGCCTCCCCCTTTTTTTTTTCTACCTGTGCTTCCGGAAAGGCACACCCTAACGGCTTGTTCTCCAGGTGTCTGACACAGCTGTGTACCGACGACGCACGTGCAGATGGTCACTTAACTTTCTTACGGAAATATTTACGACAGCAGTTTCCACTACAGTGACAGTCTCATATAAAATATTTCACAGGTCAAGAATTTGCGTTGCAAATGTGTAGAAACAAAATGCTACTGATATAACAGTGTCCAAAAAATTTTTGCCAGCATTGTGATACATTCACGCATTTACACACATTTCATAACTCTTAAAGTACGATTCTTGGTTTCCAACAACCTTTTCCACAAATCAGAGTCCCTAATCACTACTCATTATTCCTTACCTTATTCATCGACACTTCTTCAGTATTTCATCATAAGAAATACGTAGCATAATCGAACTCCTCATATACGGTATCATCATCTTATTGATCATAAACATACCTCAACAGCATAATACACATCGTCGTCGTAATAATATCATAACATCTCAGTCAACTCTCAAAATCGTCGTAGCTTCCTCCAATAATTTCAAAACCTAAAAAAATTCTCTGCTCATGTCAAAAGTGTCATCTGCCTCAAACGCACTTTAAAAATCATAATCCCATACCAAATACATCATTCAAAGCTCTCATAGTATCACAATGGTTCCGAAAAATATGAGCATTTCACAAAGTACAGACAAAATACAATTTCATAAGTGTGAAGTTATCCAACTGTGTAATTACGTAAACATCTGTCACTGATGTAGTAAAAAAAAGTGTTTGTCTCTCAGTTAAATGATCAGATAGCCGTGTAATTTATGTGCTAGAGAAATATGGTACCGAGGTGTAAAGTTGTGTAAGCAAATACCATATTAGCTAGGGCTCCTTGTGCTTGCCAAACACATGGTACACAAAGTAAAAGTGTACCCTCCTGAGGATTAATGTAATTATACCCTCAGGTGTTACAGATTACAACAATGGAATGAAATGTATTACGGAAAACCTTTGTTTCATTGTCCTTCAAATATCTTTAAAAATAAATTATTTAAGTACAAAATTAATCACTCAAACACATGTCCTGTAGCGCTAAATGTGCGTCTTGCTGTAAGATAATCTCTGTGAAAGTGTCGTAGTTATTGTCCTCTGAAAGCTAAGTTCTGCAGAAGTCAATGTACTTACCTCATGATAAACAAAAGTGAAATGCTTTGCGTATAGATATCTTAGTTATTACGCTTATTGCCGTGATGAAGAAATTACTGTGCTGTAACGTATTGTTGTGCTACGGAAAAGGCAGTCTCATTGTAGCTATACCACAAAAGTTACTACTAAAACATGTTTTACTTTCCAGAATAAAACAGAAAAACTGTGCAGATATAAAACAGAAACACCGCAAAAGCAACATTGTATATTGTCACTATTAGTAGCGTCGTGATAAAATCGTGTAGCTGTCACATAAACTAACCACTGTGTCATCTGGTATCTCACAGAAAGTACTTTAAACCCAGAATGTATTTTCAAGTAAACCAAAATGTTGCATTAAAATCTCATTAGCAGTACTGGTAAATGTTCTAAGTATGTGAGCCTTATAGTCGTTACGTAATCGTGCAACTAACAAGCAAGAATGTACAAATACAACACTGTGTCGTCTGTTCACTATAACAATGCATTCGTAATTTCTGTTTAAAAATGTTCCCTAGGTTCTAGACTGGATATTTAACTTCAAACATTGTTGTATGTTAACAGTTTCTTAAGTCTGACACAGCATACTAGCAATGTAAAGTGAAAAGTTATATGGCAAAGACAAAGTTAAAAAGCAGATTATCTTTCAATAAACGGTTTTACATGTGAAATGTGGTGTAAATCTTTACTCTTCCTAGTACGCAGAGTTTCAACTTCAACGCAATTATCATGTGGTATACGTCGGATTCTGTAAGGTCCATTGTAAACTAGAAAGAATTTGTGACTCAAGTGTTTCTTCTTATGTGACAATGAATGAGCTTTAATGAGAACTTTCTGACCAATATACAATTTCATTTCATTTGCTTTACCGTGTAGTTTTCTCCTTTTGTCTGCTGCAGATTTTATATTTTTAAGAGCCAAATCAATTATGTTTTTGTGTCGAAGTTTATGTGTATTCGGGAAAGGTACAAGCTCTCTGATTCTTTAGTACAAGAGTAGGTGGTAATGCAGTAGAATCATGAGGCATTTCATTCAGCACATTTTGAAATAAGTGTAAATATCTGTCCCAATGCTGATGCTTTCTGTGACAATAAAGTCTGCAAAGCTTATTGATTTCTTTCATAATCCGTTCAGACGGGTTACAATGTGGTGAGTACAATGAAATAAAAACAGGTTTGATTTTATGATTCCGAAGCATACGTGACCAAACAGCAGATCTGAATTGAGGTCCGTTATCTGAAATGACTTTGCTAACGTGTCCAACTTCACGTAAGAAATTTTTAACAAAGGCGTTGGGTACAGATCGTCCAGTGGCTTTACGTAACGGAGTGAAAGAAACAAATTTTGAAGTAAGTTCAACAGCGACTAAAACGTACGAAAATCCATTAGATGTTCTGACAAGCGGTCCCAAGAGATCAACAGCAGCAAATTCTTTTAATTTAGAAGGAATGATAGGAAACAGCGGAGCACGATGGGAGACAGTAGATGGTTTCGCCTTTTGACAAAGTTTACAAATAGACAAGACTTTTCGAATTCTCTTTTCCATATTGTTAAAATAACAAGTCGTTCGAAGAATATGATAACATTTTCGTGGACCAAAATGTGCGTAGCTGAAATGAATGTACCAAATGAGCTTATTAACAAAATCGTCTGGAATGCAAAGTACCCATAGCTTGTCATCAACAGTGCAGCGTTTGAAGAGTATGTTGTTTCTAACCAGGTAATAATGCCGAATCTGTGTGTGTGTCTTTTCATGCCATTTGCTCTTGATGTCTTTCCAAATCGGATCTTTATCTTGTTCATGAGCAATGTCCTTTAAAGATGTGGTGATGAAGTTTTCAAAGGCGACTTTCTGAATGTAAAGAATACTGAAATTTTTCTCGAGGTTGCCTTCTGTGTTACTTTTCTCAAGCCCAACCGGTGCGCGTGACAGTGCGTCCGCAACAGTGTTCTCCTTGCCGGGAATGTAGACTATTGTGAAGCGGAATTCTTGGAGAAACAATGCCCAACGTTTTAACCTGTCATGATTTAATTTTGAAGACATAAGAAATTGTAATGCACGATGATCACTGTATACTTTTACGTGCTTACCAGAAAGAAAGAAACGGAATTTGTGAAATGCCCAAACGATAGCTAAAGCTTCTAATTCAGTAACGGAATAATTTTTTTCAGATTTTGTTAGCACTCGGCTAGCAAAAGCAATGGTTTTCTGAACGGTAGTGTCATTTTCTATGGCTTCTTGAAATAAATGGGCACCAAGACCGACTTTAGAAGAATCCGTGCTAAGGCAGAAATCTTGTGACAGATCTGGATGAGCTAGTATTGGCGCGTTAAGTAGCGATTCTTTCAAAGAATTGAATTCCAACTGTGCTTGTTCGTCCCAGTTCCAAATAGTATTTTTTCCAGTGAGAGAACAAAGTTTTGGTGTAACAAGAATTTGCATATTCAGAAAACGACGGTAAAAATTTACGAGACCTAGAAAACTGCGGACTTGTCTTTTTGTGGATGGAACTGGAATGGCTCTGATTGCTTCTAACTTTTCAGGATCCGGCTGAATGCCTTTAGAAGAAATAATATGTCCCAAAAACCTCACCTTTGACCTACCGAATTCAGACTTTTCCAAGTTAACTGTAATTCCAGATTCTGCAAAAATATGTAACACGCTGTTGAGGATGCGATTGTGTTGTTCCCATGAGGCTTCTGCTATCAGAATATCGTCTACATATAAGGTGATGTGACGTTTTAAGAATTCAGGTAATATGGAATTTAGCCCGCGAATGAATGCTGCTGAAGAAATGTTCAAACCAAAGGGAAGTTTCCGAAACTGATAACAAACGCCGAAACAAAGGAAAGCTGTGTATTTTCTACATTCTGGATGAAGTTCGATCTGATAAAAGCTAGATCTGAGATCAATGGAAGACAACACTTTTACACCATTAAAATTTTGAAGAAGTTCTTCCAACGTTTGCGGCCTGTCTGTTTCAGGAATAATGATCGTATTGATTTGTCTCGAATCTAAGACAAACCTGATCGATCCATTTTTCTTCTCAACAACATGTAATGGATTGTTGTATGAGCTTACTGCAGGCTCAATAATGCCCTCGTCAAGCATAGATTGTATTTCCGTTCTAACACGGTCCCTATAATGTGCTGGAATTACATATGGTCTAACACAAAATTTAGTATGCTCACGAACACGAAATTGGTATTGAAATCCCTTGATTGTTCCTGTTTTGTGAGTAAAAACTGTGGAATGTGCTTGTAAAATCTCAGAAAGGTCCTGCCTATCAGTGTCATTACAATTCTCAATTGTTTGAATTTTATTCTGAATTAACTTATTAGTGTCAAATGCGCCGTCGATATCATCCCTGTCAGTACTTGCAGAATGATTGTTAGCGTCAAGTTCCGTCGAAAATTCCGAGCTGTTGTCTAACAGGAGGTAAAGCCGATTAATTTCTTCGTCATGGTTTGAGAGCCAATCTTCAAATTTCAAAGCTACTGACTTACCTTCTTTTTCTAAAGTTATTTCAGCATCGTGAAAGTTTAAGATTGCTTTGTATTCATTCAAAAAGTCTACTCCCAGTATAATTTCCGTCGACAATAATGGAACAATAAGAAAGTTCATAGAGAAGCTGTGGCTTTGACAAAAGAATTCTAAGTTGGTTTGTTGGCGTACATCTACACTTTTTACAAAGATTGCACCTTGTAATTTAATCTTACGTAACGGAAGTGTGGGGCAATCGTTCGATTTGTTGCATTTGCTAAAGGCTGTTTCACTGATTACTGAAATGGGACTGCCAGAGTCAAGTACTGCCGTAAATTTTACGTCATTTACTGTAATGTGAATCACAGGATATGCAATGTTGTTATGTTTTACGTCATGTTCTTGGAATAAGATGTCCCTAATGTCTTCCATTTTTACGTAATTAATAGCTACAGCAGCTGCGTCGTTAGTGTCATAAGAACGTTTTGTGGCTGCCAGCGGTGTGAGTCATTGCCTATTGTCTCTTTGTTGGCGCGCGTCTTTATTGGGATTTGGAGACCTAACTTCTACAAATTCACCGTGACGAGAAGGCCCTGCTCTGTTTGAATCCCGCCAGTTCTGATGCAATTCAGGTCTGTCGTTACGATCACATCGTCTGTCGTCATGTCGGTAGTTCCTGTAGTTTCTTTCTTGTCGGTTAAGTGGTGGAGAATTTCTCC
This sequence comes from Schistocerca piceifrons, assembly GCF_021461385.2. Classification (NCBI taxonomy): domain Eukaryota; kingdom Metazoa; phylum Arthropoda; class Insecta; order Orthoptera; family Acrididae; genus Schistocerca; species Schistocerca piceifrons. The sequence goes on from NC_060138.1 coordinate 806,389,215, forward strand.
CTGAATCGTAACTGCGCGCTGGACCGTTGCGTCTAAAGTTATTCTGTCTCCCGTAATAATAATTATTTTGGTTCCCATATTGTCTGTTTCTCTGATTGTCTCTGTGATAGTCACTACCGCGGAGAGGAGATCTTTCCCTGTAATTATTAGTACTCTGCCAACGGTTGTAATACGGGTGGTGTCTGTTTCGGTCACGATTTGTGTTGTGAGAATAGCCTTGTCGCGTCCAGTTATTATTTCTTTCATCGCGGAATTGCGACTGATGTGATATGTAATTGTTGTGCTCCTGCGTTCCGCGATTGTCAGTGTCACTTTCCAGTTCTTGTAACAGTCCCTGAAAAGCTTCAATGTAGTCTTTGCAACGTCCTGCCAAAATAATATGTCGTAAATGTTCAGGTAATTTGATTAAGCAAATGCGGATGAGTTCTGAGGGGCTGTATGGGTTTGACAGGTACTGATTCTTGTGCAACATGTCTTCAAAATATTTCACAAGACTGGAGAATTCAGATTGTTCGAAATGTTTCATCATTATGATGCCATGTTTTACTCGGTCTTGTGTAGCTTGAGACCAATATGCTGAGAAGAAGGCATGGTAAAATTCTCCTTCACTGTGACAATCGTGAATGACCGATCGCATTCTTACAGCTGGTTCATTCTCTAAATAGCCACACATAAATTCTAACCTGTGCTCCAATGACCAGTTGGGAGGAAAACAATGAGAGAATTGATGGAGCCACGCTTGTGGATGAATGTCGTTGCCGGAATTCTTAAATGTTTTGAATTTACGTGTAGTAATGAACAGCTTATAGTCAAAATCATCATGTCGGCGAGTCGCATGTTGGTCATTGTTACGTCGTGTCGGCTGTTCAATCTCAAAATTCGGTGCACATTGCCAATATCTTTCATAATTTCCGAAATGCGCTGTGTTATTATTTTGTGGTTGTTCCGTATTTCTATGTCCCTCTTCCCGTATTGGGGCGCGAGTGTCCTCTGAAATACGTAATTCTTGTACTACTTGTGCCAACTGATCTTGCACTTCCCGGATTTCTCTTTTGTACTGTGTATTGATTTGATTTTGATTTTGTTTGAATTTTCTAATTTGTTCATACTCTTCTGTGTCAGTGAAGGCTACAGGTCTTGTGTCATTCAGATCATCATCTACCTTTGTAGATAAGTTAGTGACCTGATCCGAAAGTTCGGCTAATTTCTCCGATAGTGTACTTATTTCCTCCATGTGTCTTTCTGAACCAATTTTCAGGGTATCTACTGTGCCCTTTAAGTTTTCCTGAGTTCTTGCAAGTTGCGTAACCGAATCGGTAGATGCAACTGAGTCAATTTTAGCTTGCAAGGTCTCATGATTTTCATGAACAATAGTTTGCAGTTCTTTTATGGCTGCTTCGTGATTCTGTAATACATTTTCATGACGCGAAAAAGTAGGTTGGAAATGCTCACAAATTTGTGTTTTTACGTCATTACAGACCTTTTGACATTTCGATTCGATGTTATGTAACTCAGTGGTTAAATCTTCACGTGTTTGTTCAAGTGTAGTGTCTAACTTTTGAAGATTTTGTTCCATTGTGTCTAACTTTTTGAGATTTTGTTCCACTGTGTCTAACTTTTTGAGATTTTGTTCCACTGCGTCTAACTTTTTGAAATTTTGTTCCACTGTGTCTAACTGTTGCTGTGTTTGTCTCTGGTGTTGTTCCATTGTGTCTAACTTTTCAAGCTTTTGCCTCATTTGTTGCATTAATTGTAATAACAATGCACTGGTGTCTGAAACATGTTCCTCAGTGCTTTTCAGCAGTGAAGTTGCACCGGCAACATTCACATTTTGACAAGCAGAAAATGTTTCTTGACTCATTTGAGAAATCGGTGAGAACCCAGAACCTGAGTCTACAGTATTTGCAATATTGTGTTCTGTCATTTCGGATTCCTGAGGCGAGCTGTTGCCGACCGATCGATCGATAATGCTTCCCTCTTCACTAATTGTTTCACTGTCCACGTCATTGTTTGCCGCCCGCTCCATTGCCCTATGCACAATTAACAAATTACTACTTTGAACATCAGTTAATTCATTACTCAGTGGCGCTAACACACTGCTTTCATTTTCACTGTCATTTCTCAGTTTACTTTGGAGCCTAGTATTACGTTTTTCACACGCCATTATTGTCACAGTATTTCACACGACAACACAGAAAAACACAATTTGAAGATCAAAAATAAGAGAACACATTAACATAGCACTGAAAATAATATCTAGTTAATTGCAGCTGCGAAATACTAGGTGCAAATCTACGTGCATGCCACAACTGTTTACAATGAAAGTCTGCAACTACAAAGGAGATTTTCTCTACAATTACCTGCTAGCAATAAACAAAATCTACACTAATTACACAAACTACAACAAAAAATCAGAAGATTCCAGTGAGGTATCCTCGGCTACGGGTCGCCATATGTAACGTCCCCTTTGAAGAATTATACACGACTGTCCTTAAACTGACACACAATATTTAGTTAGCGCAACGCAATCTGACTTTCAATAATTCGTACAAAAGAATGGGCCCTGACTAACATTAAACTATACCTTTCACAAATCACTTACCTCACAAAAATCTTCGCTACTCAAGCTACTGCAATACAGCGAGTGTCACTACTGCCGGCTAAATAAAAGATTCAAACTACTGAAGGCACTAACTACTGATAGGGATAGTTAGCAAATGAAAGATATTAATAGAGAACAAACAATGTATTTACCTTGATATCATCATATATAAATATAGCAGTTCATGACAAATTTCAAAACTCCGCCATCTCTCTCCCCACATCCACCACTGCTGGCGGCTCACCTCCAACTGCGCAACGCTACGCGCTGTTCACAGCCAGCTGCCTAACACTACAATGGCGAGTATTACAACAATACAAAGCAGCCACAGACTGCACACAGCACAGCCAGTGATTTTCATACAGAGGTGGTGTTACCAATAAAAAAACCTAAACAGCCTATTTACATAGAGAAAACATAAACAGCCTACTCTTACAGTGTGTATGGGGATGAGGTTGTGTGTCGGAGATTGTGGGGAGAACAGGTAGATGGGCATTTTCAGTTGGGTCAAGGTCTTCTGTAGTGAGGTGACCAAGGAGATTGGGAGATGCGACGATAACATTGAGGGTGGTATCGCTATCACTATGTGTGTGATGTAGGATAGGAACAATGTCACCTTGCAGGGAGTAGTTACACTGACGCTACCGCTGGAGTTCTGCAGTGGATGCACTATGGATATAGTCAGCAGCAGTAATGTAGGTGGAAAAGGTATGGTTGATGTGGGTGACGAAGTCTTAGGGGTTGAGGTGAACAGGTCAGATGTAGATGGTGACTTAGATAGACCTGTGTATAATTCCATTTATTCTTCAATATTTCTACCAAGGTATTAGGTTTGAGATGTGACATTGTATTGTCTCTTACTAAAATTGTATCGAATATGTATACTATAAAGTATCTCATTCTGTTTAATAATACGTAATGATATTTGCATAAACAGTTTTCTGTGCTGTTATTTACGTGTGACACCATTTTGTAAGCATTAATAAGACATGTCCTCCCATTTTCCTTTTGACTGTTGGTATAAGATACAAGATGTACTTTGAAATTTTGTGTTGATAGTGCTGTAAGATCCTCTTTACCTTTACTCGCTCGCTAATAGTTACAATTTGCGCGCATACACTTGCACACAAGTATCAGTACCATAATCAGCTGTGAGCAGGTGTGTTCTGTAGCTGTATATCACGAGGTTTCTCTGGCGTATTTGCTGGTTAGATGTGACATTCTGCTTGTGTGTTAATGCTCTATTCGTTGCAACCACTATCGTTCTGTGCACTTCTTATTTTAGTTTATGCAGTTGAGGCGGTGTTATGGAAAATTACGCATGGCATGCGAGCGAGTTTTGTATAACTAGATGAGGACCGTGTATACATGAACGTCATAGATAATTCATATGTTTGTCTAAATACTACATCCAGCATAGTTGTATGGTATTAAAGTTGTAACTTTCTCATTGTAATATGTTTCTAGATAGCGAACACTTGAAAATGGGCCAAGCTCTAGCCGTGCTAAATGCACTGGAACAATGATGTCTTTCCCCAAATTTGAGCAGAATGTTTTAATTATTTTGTCGAACATTTTTTTATTGTACACAGTGCATTCGCCCCCTGTATGTACTGCCAGGCCATTGTGGCCGAACGGTTGTTGGTACTTCAGTCCGGAACCGCGCTGCTGCTACAGTCACAGGTTCGAATCCTGCCTCGGGCGTGGCTGTATGTGATGTCCTTAGGTTAGTTAGGTTTAAGGAGTTCTAAGTGTAGGGACTGATGACCTCAGATGTTAAGTCCCATAGTGCTTAGAGCCATTTGAACCATTTTTCTGTATGTACTATTTTTACTGACTGGCAAGTCCAGTTGTTCTATTTTCTTTTTCGACGAAGAGGCTTTGTTTCAAGGGCCATTGTCAACTGAAGACCCTTGTGAATACTTGAGAACGGCGGAAGAACCGAAACCAGTAGACTAAAAACAAATATTTACGGCCCATGTTTTAAGTATGGTATTAACGACTGACAGTCTTAATAATCAGAGCATTTACATTCTGTTACCCCTTAGAGTGTTGCCAGTGAAAGTACCGACGCATAGTGCTGAACATCATTGCTTTTGTCCTCTCTCGTGTACTCACGTGACTTCCTGATAAAAGTGTTTACCATTAAGCGTTGAGGTTCCGGAACATGGAGCGGAATTTTCCCGGGCAGCGAGTGCACAAGGAATCTTTCCAGACTGCATTCCGCCCCTTGGCACCTCCCTACCAGCGAGAAATGGGGAGGTCGGCCGCGGAATGTGGGTGGGAAATGTGGGCCACTTAAGGGCTGCAGCCGGCGCTGCCCCTGGAATGCCCCCTTTCCTTACCGGCGCTCCGCCATCGGAGCTTTTACGGAGGCCTTGGAAAGACTCCCGCGTCGGTGGTGGCTACATCCTCAGACTGCTGCTGTATAGTCTCCATTACCCTGTCTGCCATATTCCTAAGAATCAGGAGTGCATGCCGCGCTGAAACCAGAAACGTTTTAGCCGTGCGTTCTCCCAGTGCTAGTGCGATACGGACAGCATTTTGTCGAAATGTGAGGGGTACACATCTCTCCACGAAAGCCCAACACGCCAGCTGAACAAAAGAAGAACGTTATTTTAATCTGAGCTTTACGCGCCAAAGAAGAGAGACATGTCCTTTAAGCATACACTCAGGCACCCAGCACGTACGACGCATTTTATATATTTCTTACTGGTGACCTTTTTAAAGCGCATTCCTTCCGCAGCCTTTAGCGGAATTTGTGGTTATTTTATCACCGAAAATACACAACACTGAGGAGAATTACGATGAGCCCGAAAAATCTCGAATCTCGACGGTTTTTGCCTGTTATCAACAACGATACCGGCAATATATCGTTCCAGGAATTTCAAGAATTTCGAGAATATTTTAAATTAGAGTTTGAAGTCGGATAACTAATGACAAAATAATATTTTTCCGTATGATAAACTTACGGATTAACAATTTTCTGATTGTTTGCTTTACTTGTACTGCGAATCCCTTGTTCTTCCGAAACTTCATGATTCTTCGTCAAGGAGAAGCACGCCATAGGCTTTCATATGTGAGTTTGCGAGTATCAAAATACGTGAGATAAATGGCTGTATCTTTTGATGGCACTGACTTAGAAGTTCTACTCTTATTACATTTCCAAGGTGCAGTAGACCTTCATATGCGACATAAATATCAACTTGAAATGTCTACCCGTTCCAGCAAAAAAAGAGGGCTTAACAAATGGACGGACAGACAGTCAGATAAAAAATTACATTTTTCAAGTGGAATTACTACAAATTCACAACTTTATAAACTTTTCTTCGTTAGAGCAGTGAAATCCTTCTTCTTGCCAGTTTCATGATTCTAGACGAACAGGAACTATGCTATAGACTTTGTTTATCAGTATCAAAATATATGACATAAGTGGTTGCATCTTTCAGTTTAATTGAGTTACAAGCTTATATTTATTGAATGCCCAACAGAACATAGACCTTAGTATTGGCAAAAATTTCTGCTTGATCCATCTTCTCGTGCCTGAAAAGAAGGGGTCTTAACAGACGGACAGTCAGTCTGATAACAAATGACATAATTTTTTTGTGTGATATAATTACAAATAAGTAATTTTCGCTTAATTTATTTGGTTGTATTGTAAAACCTTGATTCTTGGAAATTTCATGATTCTAGGTCAACGAGAAGTATCTTGTACAATTTAATGAGTGAGTTTGCAGGTGTCAAAATATGTGACATAAATGGCCATATCTTTTGATTGCATTAATTTAAAAGCTCACTTTTTTAAATCGCAAAGGTACGATAGATATTAGTAAGAGGCAGACATTTGAACTTGATATATCTTATCGTTCCTGAGAAAAAGAGGTATCAGTAGACTAACGTACAGAAAGACTGCCTGATAACAAATGACCAAAATTTTTTTCATGTGACACGATTAAAAATGAAAAATTTTCGGACTCTTTCCTTTGGTTTCAGTGTGAAACCTTGCTCCTTAGCACATTTAATGACTAAAAGTCAACGGAAAATACACTGTAGGTTTTGATAAGTGAGTTTTCGAATATCAAAATATGTGACACAGACGGCTGTATCTTTTTATTGCATTAACTTAGAAGCTTAACTGTTTTTACATGGCCAAGGGACCTTAGACCTTAATACAAAAAAAATTCAAATTGATGCGTCTACACATTCCTGAGAAAGAGGGCTTTGATCCTAGAAGGGTTCCGTTTTTACCTACTGAGACACGGAACCCTAAAAACAAACTCATTAATTATTGAAATAATTCTGCAGCGATTATGGTGAGGTAGTGCGTGTCGAGATAAGACACATCGGCTCCTTCGGCGGCTTAGTTCCATTTCAGATTTAGTTGTGTCATCGTTTATAACTTATTTATTGAATTGACAACATACCTGTGTGGGAGTGGTGGTCTAGCGGTCTAGTGACCTTGGAGATCCCGTGTTCGATCCTAGATAAAGGCAGAAATTTTCCCTTGTCTTACTCGCTCCAGAACGATTGCAGCCCCTCTCAATCTGCCATCGAATGAGTACCAGGAATCTCTCCCGATTGCAAAAGGCTGCCGGAAATATGGGTCCGATAACGTCCCACTCCTAGTGCCACAGAGACGAGAGGCTGTACAATACCTGCAGACAGGCCTAAAGCCCTGTCATGGGCTTTCACGGTAAACTTTACTTTTACTTTATCTTTTATTTACACCCTGCATGTTGGGAACTGACTGTTCGTATTCACTCTCAATTCCAGTTGATAGGCTGTACTCATTCACATTGTATTCTATACAATAAGAGATTTGGATCTGCATCTACATCTATACTCTGTGAACCACTCTTAAGTGCATGACAGAAATCACTTACCGACAAGAGCAATAGATAGTGGGTTGTAGCATATTCCTACAGTTTTCGCTTAGAGCTGATCATTGAAACTTTATAATTTCTCGCCCAACTTCAAGCGTTTGCAAGTTTTTACGGTATCTCTGTGGCCTCTACCGTCACTATGCGTGCTGTACTTCTTTGTCTACACTTTTTGTCCCTTGTTACTCCTATCTGATACAGGCTCCACACACATGAGCTACAGTCTCATATCGGCCGCACAAGTGTTTTGTCAGCAATCTCTTTCCTGGACATTTAATTCTCCTAGAATCCTACTAATGAATCAGTTTCCTTTACCTGCGAGTGGGCGCAATACTTTGAAGATTGGTTTTAGATTTTACTAACCTCGCCCCAGATTTCCTAACTTTGACTCCCAGGTTTTCGGTTAAATATGTCTTTGGGAGGACTAAGTCTCTGGAGTCCAGCATGACGTTTTTACTACCTCTTTTTAGGTCAACGTTGTTAGCAGACAAAAGTGTGAAAGGATCATGGACGCAATGGGCGGACCCTCTACTTCCACACACAGCAACGACGCTTTCTGTACCTTACCGCGAAGCTAAGCTGGCTTGGAGCTGAGGGGCTGTTAAGATCTATAATTTGCCTTTCCAGTTTCATCATGGTGTCGTGTATCAGGCCTTTTGTTCTTATGGTAATGTCTAGAGTATTACAAACGATAAGTGGGTCGGTAGTATGCACTTCAAAGTAGATAACGGTGTTAGCACCTTGAGAACTGATTTACAGAAACATATTCTGTCGCTGTGTTTGTTAAAGGATTTTGGACGTTGACAAAATATGGTTGGTAGCCTATAACTGTTGTGTAGATGTAACTCCATCTGGTGCGCAGGAGCGTTTGACAGCAACTGGTAGAAGAAATATAATAATACTGTACCAACAGCCGTTATTTTGATACTGTTTTATTAGGCAAGCAGTTTCAACGTTCCAATCGCTTCATCTTCAGGGTTCTCGCATGAATGACTCCAAGTACCACTCGTGCGTGCATAAGACAAGGCGCCAAAATTCGTAACAGGTTACGTAGATATCCGAAATTCAAGAGAATGTGTGCATCATAAACACGTGTTTGACATTTTTGTCACGTGTGTGAAGGGCGCACGTGCCTATGAAATTAGGATATCTACAGAGCCAGATACGAATATTGGTGCTTTGTACTGTATATGTACGAGTGGTACTTGGCGCTATTCATGTAAAAGGCGTGAAGATGTCGCGACTGATAAGCCGAAACTGGTTACCTAGTAAAATGGTATCGCTGTTGCTGTAGTATTATTAGATAAGAACTGTTTCTAACTCTGCAGAACACACACGGGCTGAATGCTCTCGTCGCAACCCAGCACATTTGGCCTCGCAGTCTATCGTAGAACGGAACAGTACAGCTGCTCCGTTCACTCTGACGAAATACAAGGGACCAGCGTTCCCGAACTAACTCGTACCGATGAGCATAACACGGTAAGTGTCATAACCCGAGTTCCCAGAAACTGCACTTCGCGGAAGAGGGGTCAAAATAAGCAAACGCGTGCCTCGGATTACCGTAGGATTACGATTGTTTCTGAGAAAACGACAGTAAAAGTTTTCGAGGTGCTTTATATGCCTTTTAGGGGATAACCATTTCGACGGAAGCGGTGGCACAGTGGCTAGCGTCGCGGCTTTAAAATTTTCCGCCCCGTTTTCGAAACTGATTCTACTTTTCATTTTTCGTGTATTTGCCCCACGTTCGAAGATGATTACTACATCAATAATTTTCAGTGTATATTGAAATAATGGTATCTTATTCGCTTGCTGATTATATATCTGCTGAATGAATTAAAAAAAAACTAAAAACATTAAATGAGTAGGAAAACTATTTGAAATTGTTTTCGTTGAAATTCTTGTAGTGTGTCTTGATTCACAGTCAATTACAGTCAGCGTTTAGAAAAATGATCAATTATGCCTGGTTTGTTGCGAAATTATTGCCAACGCGTGAAATCTTCGGAAATGTGAACGACGCTTGTTTGTCGAGTGAGAATCATACGAGGAAACGCCGATGTAACGAACCTGCTTTCGCACGATGCTCGTGCTCTTCCGAAATTCGATGTTTAGAATCTTTCTACTATTGGAATCATCCAAGCAAAGCGCCAAATATTACTGAAGAATGAATATGAGAATAAGAGATAAGAATTAAGAATTTATATAAGAATGAAATGTAAGAATATGAGAATTTAAAAAGATTGTAACCTGTGGAATTACCATGCACACATATATTTTGTTACAAATGTATTAGAGTTGTTGTATAGCCTAGTTGCAATTTTACGATTAATATAATTCCCTTGTATCCCATAACTTGGTAAGAAACATTTGTGTAGCAACCTAGGACTTGGGTAGTAAAAAAAAAAAAAAAAAAGCAGTACTCGGGTTTCGAATACGGGATGCAAAATTTGAAGGCTGCTACGCTATTCACTATGCCAGCAGTGGGGCTTACTTGGCCCCACACTAAAACGTATCGAAATTGTGTTGAAAACTTAAACGGTCGTTTTCTCAGAAGAGGTGCAGTAACTACGGATAAGCCGATACACGCGTTCGCTTATTTTGGCTCCTCTTCCACTCAGCGAAGTTTCTAAGAAGTAGGGCTTTGGTACTTGCCATGTGCTCCTCGTGAGATTTCGCCGAAAGGTCACACCTGTGAACTAACTCCTTTTCGGAGGCAATAATTTCAATGTAGGTAGAACAAATGAGGAATCTAAAATCTCTAGTAGGGTTAACAGCAAGGACGCATGTGTTTCTTCGGTCCCCGACACAATGCAATTACTGACATCCGAACTTTTTTCGAGCTTTTATGTATGTAAAAAAAAAAACGACGAATTTTCAAAAGATTCGGAAGCAGATTGCAAGACATACTTATCAAGAAGTAGCTCTGTATCCTAATTTTGGTAAGGTTACCAGTCAAATGAAATCGTTTGACGAAGATAAACCGCCATCGCGCAACAATAGAAAGAACCGTACCGCACGCCTGTGGCTGTGACAGAAAAATTACAGGTGTTTGTAAGAACCACTCCAAAGTACATTCGAGCCCAAGATGCAAGTGTTTTAAAAAATTGTGGCCGATGACACAGATGAGGAAATGCATATTGATGAGACTCAGATTCAGGACTGCAGTAGGGATGCCTGGTAGAAAGAGCAAGATGAGAAGAGCCGGCCGGAGTGGCCGTGCGCTACAGTCTGGAGCCGAGCGACCGCTACGGTCGCAGGTTCAAATCCTGCCTCGGGCATGGATGTGTGTGATGTCCTTAGGTTAGTTAGGTTCAATTAGTTCTATGTTCTAGGCGACTGATGACCTCAGAAGTTAAGTCGCATAGCGCTCAGAGCCATTTGAACCAAGATGAGAATATGTTGGACCACAGCAATAAAAAAAAAGAAAGGTTCAAATGGCTCTAAGCACTATGGGACTTAACATCTGAGGTCATCAGTCCCCTAGACTTAGAACTACTTAAACCTAATAAACATAAAGACATCACACACATCCATGCCTGTGGCAGGATTCGAGCCTGCGGCCGTAGCAGCAGCGAGGTTCCGGGCTGAAGCGCCTAGAACCGCTCGGCCACAGCGGACGGCCTACAGCAATCACTCACAATGATACCTACCATTACCGACAGTCTGCAAACCTTCAATATATGGTTGCTCAACAGAAACCGGATGCTAACTACAGTCAAGTTTAGATTACTTAGGGATTACTTGTATGGAACTTGTAGACGAGGCACTTCTACAACAGATTTTTAGATAGCTGGGTATAATCACATAATTAATCTCTGTAAAGAGAGTAGAACTGGAACTGTAATTTTAATTCCTGATCGTTTTCACATCACAATTTTCGAACTCTCTTAATTGGTAAAGACATCAGTGTTAATATAACGGCATTCAGGCTTTTAGTCTCAATGCGCCGTCCGGAAGCCAAAACCGTCACCTTCGTGCAACATATTCTGCACGAATATTCTAGAAATGTTTGCCAACTGCACTGACGACTTAATTCAAGGCGGCGATTTCAACTGTGTCATTCGAAATAAGGACCAAACTGCTAATCTGAGCAAGTGTATTGAACTAGAACATCTCGTACATGGATTACGTGTAACCGACACCTGGGAGCAATTAGGCGGCGATACTGTGGAATAAGCATTATTCTCTACTGAATCGACAAGCAGTCTAGACAGGACGTATGTTCTGCCAGAGCGAAATTGAAAAATTACAAACTATGACATTGCGCCTATTAGTATTTCCAATCACATTAATTCGCACTGTGCCTACCAATATTACATTAATTCGCACCGTCAAACTGTATACCATGGCGAGGAACTTTGGAAGCTCAATGTATAAGGGAAACGCGATAACGAGACACAAAACATGGAAAGAAGTAAGTAACCTTTTTATTATTTTAAAAATAATCCCCATAACGTTAATACATTTACTCCACTGTGAGACAAGACAGTTCATAGAAAAATGTGTGTGGTTGGCTACGAAACCATACTGCAGCCGGGCGAGCACCTCTTCGTCGCCGGGCATTGTGGCCGAGCGGTTCTAGGCGCTTCGGTCTGGAATCGCGCGACCGCTACGGTTGCAGTTCCGCATCCTGCCTCGGGCATGGATGTGTGCGATGTCCTTAGGTTAGTTAGGTTTAAGTAGTTCTAAGTTCTAGGGGACTGATGACCTCAGATGTTAAGTCCCATAGTGCTCAGAGCCATTTGAACCATTTTTGAACCTCTTCGTCAGAAGCAAATCGACGGCCACGAGTATCTTTTTTCCGGCTCCAAGAGTGTACAAATTGCATGGGGAGAGATCGGGAACGTCTGGAGGATGTGTAAGGGCTTCAATTTCCATACTTTTGTAGTGCTGAAGAATGATATTTGTGGTCATCGATTTGCTTCGGACGAAGAGATGCACACCTGACTGCAGTCGTGGTTCTGTAGCGAACTCCAGACATATCTCCACAAGGAAATTGACCATCGTGTCTCACAGCGATACATATATTATCTGTTGTGAAGATTTCTTTGGAAGTAACAAACAGTTTTCTTACTTTTTCTCCATCTGTCTCGTTTTCATTTGACTGCCCCTCACACATCTTCTCTACGATCGATAACTTGATAAGGCGATACAACAGAAACAGCAGCAGATCTTTCAACTCAAAGGTACATATACCATCATTCGGGAATGGTGCCTCTATTACTCAAAACCACAACTGCGATTCGCTTTTATAAGCTATTGAAAAAAAAATTCTGACAAAAACAGTCCGTGATATTATGTTATGAGTCTCTTCAAGAACTATATAAGTGGAAACATAATTAACCCTACAGAAGAAAAATGATTGTTATTACTTCTGTGGAAAAATGCGTCAGAGTGGCATGGTTTACAAAAAATCTTGCTTTTCTGGCAAAGTGATACATTAATACATTACTGCAGTGAACAAACTGACGAATGATTCACTAAACATTGCCAGCAAGTAGGGATTCCAATATGTATTACTGTTACGAAAAATGATATAATGGAACTGTACAAAAATGCATGAATTGTATAAAGAAATGTCAGGCATAAGCTTCAAATACACAAATATTTTCTTTAATAAATTTATTAAACACTTAACACACATTTTGCTGGAACATTCTAGGCACACAAATCTATTACACTTGACACACTCATATGCAGTGTTTCTGTTGTTGGTAAGGACAAGATTGCATTTCCTCTTACTTCCCAGTTTGACGCTCTAGAGCATCTCTTGTTCTTTTTCCTTACGTCTTTTCCAAGGAGATTTTCAGTTATTATCATATCTCTTCTCAAATGGGAGTCTACCTTCACGATGGGGTCTCATTAGATTTACAGACAGTTCGTCGGAAAATCTGAACATGGGGGCTCTTTTACTGTTTCTAAAGCAAAAGCAGAGAATGCAGTTGTTCACTGTGCTGATGTTTATTAATGTAAGACACACTGCTAGAAGCGACGGTTTACATTTTCTATTAGATGCGTAGTTTATACATTTTTGGTCCCATGTCTCTACTCCATCCTCTGCAGTAGAGGATTCGGGGAGGCGGGGGGAACAGGGGGGGGGGGGGGTGGCTAAGAGACTCAAGCCCTCGTCTCATCGTCTCACCCAAAAGTATCTGGGTCCATCCGTGACAAATCAGCATTTACATTTGATATTATCGTGCTATCTTAGTGCTATACTCTCTACAGTACAATTTTCATCATTTATCCTTACTTACTCCTTTTTAGGTAGGTGAAGGATGTTTCAGAATTTTAAATTTTTATAAGGAAGTGTTTACGTGACAAGTTTTTCATCCAAAAGCCACTCATTCGAGATGCAGTCACAGCAATACCCCGCTACCGCCGTCATCCTTGTGCTCGCGCGTGGTGTGTGCGGTCTGCGAGTGCGTGCCGCGCTGCTGTATACATAACTACTGATGTTTGGCTTTACGTAATTTAACGCAACACAATGAGCTATTCAAGTTTTCTTCAACTGTTATCACGACGATTTTTTTTTGTTTTGGTCAAATTTTGAAAACACAGCATCTAATGTAAACAACGAGATCTCTCTCTCTTTCTTACATGAAAAGCAGCAAATAATAGGACGAATCGAGGTAAAATAAACCAAAATTACTGAAAATGATGTCAGTGACTTACTATTCACGACTGTGAGTTCCTCAGGTGCTTCCATCTGATTATTTTATATGTACTTAAGTGAAATTCATATAAACACGATTAGTCAAGTTTGCTAATTTTATTCAATTGAGTTCGTTGATCTTTTGTCAGTGTGGTGTGGATGGTCGAGGACACTGGACTCTGTCATACTGTAATCATAGAAGACTACATGTTTCCGGTTTGTAAAGAGCACAGTTTTACATTTACGAATATTTTAAGCAAACTGCCTCTCTTCGCACCAATTTGAAATCTTGTAAAAATCTGACAGAATATTTGTGCAGCATTTTCAGGGAGTATTGCATCATCTTACAACTGCATCATCTACAAAACGTCATAGATCACTATTAATATTCCCTATAAGATCCTTAGCATAAAACTTGAACAGCAAGGGTCCCAAAACAATTCCCTGGGGCTCATCTGATATTAATTCTACATATGTCGTTCTATATACACGAAAACATTCTGGTTTTTCACTACAACGAAATCCACGAGAAATATTAACCATAGCAATAATGAGTGTACAAAAAGAGCCCTGGCAACATCATGACACGTAACAGAGTGATAAGACTACAAATTTATACGGTACCTGAAAAGAAGCAGTAGACCGTTTGAGACACGTCATCGAGTAGTGATGTCCCTCTGCCATAACTTCAGTGTCGGAAAGTATATGTTTTTATATCGAAAATATTGATATTTTTCTACAAAAAAGTCTATATTTATACGTAAATGCTGAAGACACAGAGGGAACGTTAATGTTTTTTTGCTAATATGCTTTTCCATTGGATTTTGTATGTAAGTATTCTTCATGCATCCCTGTCAAATGAACTTTACATCATGAAGATGCAATAAGAATTTTTACTAACCCTTTAGTGTGACAAAAAATTGGATATGGTTTTAAATTCCTTACAGATCCATAAATACTATCGATAATCTGAGACCTCCAAAAAATGAGGAGAATTATGGAAGAAAATGCTTTGAAAATTTTACTGAATAGAAGACAGTTTTGGTACTCAGCATCCATTTGATACAACGACTTGCCACCCACAGTCAGTAACATTCTTGATTTTGAAAGTTAGTCTCGACCCAGGCAAACATTTACAGAGCAAGTTAGGGGGAAATAAGTGAAAAATGTATCACTTTTATAGCGTTTCACAAGAGAACTGTGGTGAGAAAATATGTCACATTATAGAATTTTGATTAGTGAAATGTTTCCTCTAGTTAGTAAGTGCATATCACAATGTTGGAAAAACTCTGTCTTCGGCTACATTTTAAGGAAACATACGACTTATGCACATCTGTGAGGTCATTTCTTGATGTGAGCTATTAAGAACGATAAAAGTCTATATGGTTTAATTGTCAGTGTTGTGCCATCAAAATATGCTAAAGAGTCGCTATAAGTATTCAAATAAAAAGAAAAGAACCTTAATCATGATTCTTAGTTGATATTGGATCGCAGAAAAACGTATGTTCGGAAATGATGAAACACTAATGTAAGAACTGTACCAAGCACTAGAAGATATACACACAGATTTAGCAACATATTCTACAGTAACACACATTTTTTACTAGAGGTGGATGCTCGTAAAGATTTCAGTCACAGAAAATAACGAAATAAATGTGATCTGTTTAAAAGTAAACTTGGTCATTAACTTGAAAGCTGCACTCCTGAAGAAATTTGAGAGGAAATTTACAAACAAAAAGCGGACATGTTTATCTTACCTGTTGACGTTTTTAGACCCAGCTTTCAAAATTACAGGTTTCTTGGATCCAAATTTGTGATTGGGAACATTTAAGAAGATTAAAAAACACTTTCCAGTTCTGTTAGTAAAAAGTTATACTTATTCAGATTTATACTGACATATCAGAACACAATCAGAGAAATGGGAGCGCCATTCTCGTTTCAAAGTGAAACGAGGTTGCCGGCTATAAATAAGAGACGGGCAGGCAGTTTTCATCACTGTAAACCACCCGTTAAGGAGGAGGGGAGATGTTGGAGCGTTGGCACTGGTGTATTCGTCATACGACAGTGCCGTAAATTAAACTCCGTGTCTGTCAGCAGCAGGGATATGAGGACAGCAACTTCGGTGCATTTCGCATTAAGTGTATTTGACGGCACCCGATTTCACGCTATCTTACCCGAGATCACGTACACGAAGTTCGTGTCGCTCTGGTACTCGAGCTTAACGTATAAACATTTACATTGATTTAGCGTCGTCTACAGATTAATATTCTGCTTCATTTTTCAGCGATTTACAACGTAATATAATACAGATTTTTGTTCGAGCAGATATAGCATATTTAAATCTTCGGTAATGAAAGCAAAGCTGCTTCTCTAATTATTGAGGACTTTAGTAGTACAGTAATAAGAGTTCAAGCACAGTGTAATCGATGACGTCATCGATGATGTCATGGGATTTCCTTGCTCCCACTCCATCCTCCATCTCTCCATCTGGAAAAGGTCAGTTGGCCTATGTATAAAATAGCAGAAAATTCAAATTTTCGCGCGACATTGAAAAAAATTGCCCAGTTGCGCAAATTTGACTGCTGTGGAAACAGAGCTGTTGTCCTAAGTCTGAACTAGCAGGAAATTGAAAATGGTGCATTGTCATGGTGGCTCACTTGCAGTACAGACCCCAGCTCGATGACATCACAAACTGGGACTTGGAATACATCATCGTGTTTGTGGGTGATACGATGAAGTTAATATGTGAAAACCCAGCACAATGTCTATATTCAAAGTGTCCAAGTGTCACAAATCTGCATGGCAAGTATGATGCAATATGTATCTCCACAGAGAGACTCAGTCTATGGGCAACATGTGTTAAAGTGGCTGTTCAATGATGCTATTAAGTTCTATTGGAACTAGCAGTGCATGACATGGTGATGAGCTAAGTGTGTGTCTAGGTTTGTGTATGTGTGTTATACCTATGTCTGCTAGCACTACTCCTATAAACAGGAATTCCATACAAGTGGAGTTTACAAGTGTATTAGTGCTCCACTTGGTTCACATGAATACACGGTAAATTTAAATCATATAAATAAAAACGGTTATGTGGGAAGTATTGCAGAGTAATGAATAGGGTTGATGTACAAAAAGGGAATAACAATTTATTTTAACCATGGTTATTTATTTTCCACACTTCGGAGAGTACAAAAACTACACTCCTGGAAATGGAAAAAAGAACACATTGACACCGGTGTGTCAGACCCACCATACTTGCTCCGGACACTGCGAGAGGGCTGTACAAGCAATGATCACACGCACGGCACAGCGGACACACCAGGAACCGCCGTGTTGGCCGTCGAATGGCGCTAGCTGCGCAGCATTTGTGCACCGCCGCCGTCAGTGTTAGCCAGTTTGCCGTGGCATACGGAGCTCCATCGCAGTCTTTAACACTGGTAGCATGCCGCGACAGCGTGGACGTGAACCGTATGTGCAGTTGACGGACTTTGAGCGAGGGCGTATAGTGGGCATGCGGGAGGCCGGGTGGACGTACCGCCGATTTGCTCAACACGTGGGGCGTGAGGTCTCCACAGTACATCGCTGTTGTTGCCAGTGGTCGGCGGAAGGTGCACGTGCCCGTCGACCTGGGACCGGACCGCAGCGACGCATGGATGCACGCCAAGACCGTAGGATCCTACGCAGTGCCGTAGGGGACCGCACCGCCACTTCCCAGCAAATTAGGGACACTGTTGCTCCTGGGGTATCGGCGAGGACCATTCGCAACCGTCTCCATGAAGCTGGGCTACGGTCCCGCACACCGTTAGGCCGTCTTCCGCTCACGCCCCAACATCGTGCAGCCCGCCTCCAGTGGTGTCGCGACAGGCCTGAATGGAGGGACGAATGGAGACGTGTCGTCTTCAGCGATGAGAGTCGCTTCTGCCTTGGTGCCAATGATGGTCGTATGCGTGTTTGGCACTGTGCAGGTGAGCGCCACAATCAGGACTGCATACGACCGAGGCACACAGGGCCAACACCCGGCATCATGGTGTGGGGAGCGATCTCCTACACTGGCAGTACACCACTGGTGATCGTCGAGGGGACACTGAATAGTGCACGCTACATCCAAACCGTCATCGAACCCATAGTTCTACCATTCCTAGACCGGCAAGGGAACTTGCTGTTCCAACAGGACAATGCACGTCCGCATGTATCCCGTGCCACCCAACGTGCTCTAGAAGGTGTAAGTCAACTACCCTGGCCAGCAAGATCTCCGGATCTGTCCCCCATTGAGCATGTTTGGGACTGGGTGAAGCGTCGCCTCACGCGGTCTGCACGTCCAGCTCGAACGCTGGTCCAACTGAGGCGCCAGGTGGAAATGGCATGGCAAGCCGTTCCACAGGACTACATCCAGCATCTCTACGATCGTCTCCATGGGAGAACAGCAGCCTGTATTGCTGCGAAAGGTGGATATACACTGTACTAGTGCCGACATTGTGCATGCTCTGTTGCCTGTGTCTATGTGCCTGTGGTTCTGTCAGTGTGATCATGTGATGTATCTGACCCCAGGAATGTGTCAATAAAGTTTCCCCTTCCTGGGACAATGAATTCACGGTGTTCTTATTTCAATTTCCAGGAGTGTATATTAACAATGCATAAAATTTGTATGTAATAAATAATAGTTTTTCAGGTTGCATTTTATTTTATTCCATCACACATACATCCCATGAGACTTTCCAAAAAACTGTTTTTACAATGTAATATAATCCAGATTTTTGTTTCGAGCAGATATAGCATATTTAAATCTTCGGTAATGAAAGCAAAGCAAAACTCAATATGTATTTCATGCAAAGCAATTGAAACACTATTAGACTTGAAAACCCCATTTGTTTGGGAATTCTTTTTACAGGAATAATTCTAGCACACGTACACACAAACATATAAACACACCTGTTTCCTCATCCTCATCATGCACTTCATATTCGAATAGATGATTGACAATAAATATCATTGGCGAGCAGTATAACATATGTTCACCATAGACTGAGTCTCTCTCTTAGGATCCATGTTGCATTTTACTGGTCTCCTGACACATGGACACTTTAAATATACACATTGTGTTCGGTCTTGAGATGTTAATTTCAATTTATCAGCCCCAAACGTGTTGACAATGGATGTGCTGCTGAAGGTACTGATGTGTCGAGAGAATGGTTTGTACTCAGCTGTCATGTAATCCTCCATGTGTTTCAGGTTGGTGCATAGTTGAGCCCACTACATATGACTGAACAGCCCCTTTGTACCCCACTGGACATTTTGTATTTCCACTATAACTTCGGACTCAAGTGTGAGCTGGAACACCAATATCAACACACTTCGATCCATTGGAAATCATCGGTAAGAAGGTCTATAGCAGCTTTTTCTATGCAAACAACCTTATAAATCTTCAGAAATGGGATGTGTGTGTTGTTGGAGACTTTAATGCCACTTCTGATGAACCTTAGAAAAGTCTGCAAACAACTCACTGTGGAGAATATCTTAGATCACAGCTAATCGATGCCTTTTACCACTCCACATGCATATGGAGAAATGGGGAACGAATATGTGCGTAACTTACAGAGTTCGAGTGTGGTGAACCTGTTTGACTTGTACCCTGCAATACAGATCGCTATGGAGCTACTCAAACTGTGTTGGACATAACTTAACTTCTCTTCGATTATATTGTTGAGGATGTATTGAAACATAAAATTATAAAGGTTTCTGTTGAGCACTGTTAAATACTTCCATGTTGTATTGCTCCAATATATTATTTTTAGGTATTAAGTCCACATACAACACATCGTGGAGTATTTTTATGTCACTGCTGATTGGACCCTTTTGATATTCCTCTTGGATATAAAGCAATGGGAAAACAAATTAATGGCTGACAAGTAACTTCAAGAGTTCGAGTTTGGCAAACCTGTGTGCCTTGTACTCTGAAACATGGATTGCTTTCGAGAGAGACCCAACCTATGATGGACATATCATTATGTTGTCAAGTATGGGTTCGAACACAGAGTTACTTACTTCTAGTCAGTGTTAAATACAAGGTGCAGTGTGGTCTGGTGTCTGATACTGGTGGCTGTGTTTCGTGTTTAAATGTTGTGGATACGAAGGTAACGGACTACTAATCTTGAAAAAGTCACGATTTCGCCACAAAGAGTTACAGTCGCTGACGATCACTTTATAAGAATGATGCGATCATAGCGTAATTTCCGAACCATAATCGTACGTTGATCTCATAAAGAAATTTCATTACAGATTTCTGCAAAACTATGAATGGCTGTGTCAGACCTAATCAATGTTATAGTAATTTTACCCCCTTAATGTTTGCGACCATAGTGTGGAACTTGCTAGCTGATTGTATGTTTATGGATTGTTGGATGACGTTGAATCACCATCAGCATTCTTGCAATGTGCGTGTTCTGCACTCCCATCTCATATGCATACGTCTGGTTCTCAAGAAAGGAGAATAACGGCTTGCAGGCTGAAAAGTCGTACTGCCCGTCAGAAATGTTTGTGAAAGGTTCACCTTCCAAATGGCGATGGTTTCAGGTCTGTAGTACAAATGTGAATATGTCAACGTGGTAATTCAAGGATAATACTACCACATGTCAGAATTACACCTGTTCTGCGATTTCAGAATTCTAGTAGAAATTTAAAATGTACTCTGCGAAGTAATATCGAGTTGTTGCACACAACCAAAGACCTATATCTCTAGTTTACTGCTCAGTTTTGGAAAACGTCCTATACCTTCCTGGAAACAGAATAAGAACCATATGTATTCCATCTCTTTCAACCTATCAAGACCTTATACATTAAATGTATTCGCAACTACGAGTAAGGACTATCGTCAGCTATAGAAAGGAATGTCGACAATGAAAATTTGTGCCAGATTCGGACTCAAACCCGGATTTCCTGCTCATCACGAGAGGTCACCTTACAATTGGCTATCTGTGCACGAGTCATGGACAGATCCAAACTTCCATATGTCGTCAACCATGCATGTATGTCCAAAGGAACTTTGCGTCATAATCAAAATATCTCAGGCACTGCAATATCGTATATCAAGAGCTGGTCCAATACATATGGCACAGAATCACAACACTGTAGCCGGCCGGTGTGGCCGTGCGGTTCTAGGCGCTTCAGTCTGGAACCGCATGACCGCTACGGTCGCAGGTTCGAATCCTGCCTCGGGCATGGCTGTGTGTTATGTCCTTAGGTTAGTTAGGTTTAAGTAGTTCTAAGTTCTAGGGGACTGATGACCTAAGATGTTAAGTCCCATAGTGCTCAGAGCCATTTGAACCATTTTTTTGGTGTGTAAAGAGTTAGAGAGGTGGACGAAGACGGCGTAATTCAGTGTTCTCTGTACAAAATTCGTTTTAAAACTATAGGACTTCCCCTGGAGAGGGAGTTAACACTTATTTGGGTGGGTACTTCATTGATGCGTCATTGTATAACATAGAATCGACGCTGTAATTTATACTTATATGTTATTCAAGAGCCATTGCCATTTTTCAAGAACTGTCAGTAAAAGTCATATTTCTTAGTTCTGTAGGAACGGTACCGCTTTACTCGTGATATTTCGATGTTTGGCTTAGAAATCCTGTGGAGATGTCTAATGTTACTACACTTTGTGCCAAACACATCAAGCCGTCTAGTAAAGAAACTTTAGCGATCTCCGTACGTGAGGTGTGAATCGTTACGCTCCATGTCTCAATTATAAACTCTGTAAAGCCCTAGCATTAATTTTTCGGAAAATTCACGTCCACCCACCTCTGAATAGGTTTGTAATCAGCGGAATCGAAGTGCTACTTTCGCGCATAGTCATACACACACACACACACACACACACACACACACACACACACACACAGAGAGAGAGAGAGAGAGAGAGAGAGAGAGAGTGAGAGAGAGAGAGGTTCTTGCTTGCTCGTCAAAGGACCTTGAAAGTTGTACTTATGTGTCTGCCATATAACCCCTTCAAAACATACCCTGCCATCAAACACAAGTTCCACCTCCTGTCAGACGATTGTGGTCATGGAAAGATTTCGCAGTTATGGTGGCACAGTTCAACACCTTCCTGAATTGAAGTGCAGCTCTTGTTGGAAAATAATACCCAATGAAAGGATGGATTTTGTGTTTTTCGTGACAAAGTTGAAATGTGCATTTCTCTTCTTGAGCAATACAGAACAGATATTGCAATGTATACGGATATGCTATTCAACAGCTATTTTCATTTTTCAAGAACTCACAGTAAATCCCATATGTTTTCTGATTTGTGTGGAGACGATAGCGCTTTGCACGCGATATTTCAACGTCACAGTGTGTGCGGCCCAGCAGCGAGAGCTCTCCGCCAGGTAAGATGGAGTGCAGCCTGCGGTCCTGGCGTGAGTGAATCATTCGTGACGCTTTTGCGGCGTCTGTAGCTTTCACACGTCATTCCCGTTAGTCTCTGGCCACACTCCTGAGGTATAGTGTTGTTATTCCTTCCACGGGAAGTATGTGTGCCGCCAGGCGATGCTACAGTTATCCGCTGTCAGTTGGCACTGTTTCTTATTGGGAAGGCAATTCAGTTTTTTGTTGAGATGTTTTCACAGAAAAGATCACACTTTTCTGTCATATGTGTCTGTCACATTTTGATGGGTGCCTTCCGACTTTTTGATAAATGTATGCATTTTCATTCTCAAATACTTTCCCAGTCACCAGACAGTCCTTGAACTGCATAGAAGTCACTTTTCTCAGACATCGTATCTCAAGGAGGCCAGAATTTGGATTCAGACGTCAGAGAACCTCCTCAGTATCTCAAATCTGGGCTTATATGCTGTGATTTTACACTATTATAAATAGCCTAAGAGGTCTGAGTTAGATAGTAATGTCATGTTAAGGCGGCATCAGTATCCAAGTGCCGGCCGCGGTGGCCGTGCGGTTCTAGGCGCTCCAGTCCGGAGCCGCGCTGCTGCTACGGTCGCAGGTTCGAATCCTGCCTCGGGCATGGGTGTGTGTGATGTCCTTAGGTTAGTTAAGTTTCAGTAGTTCTACGTTCTAGGGGACTAATGACCACAGCAGTTGAGTCCCATAGTGCTCAGAGCCATTTGAACCATTTTTTAGTATCCAAGTCATCCAGCATAATAATGCGTCTCCTCAAGTCTGGGCCAGTATGCTGACATTCTATACTGGAATAATTAGCCCGACAGGTCTAAGCTAGGATGTGACGTTACAGAGGTGCACCAGTATGCCGCGGTCGCCATGGTCGATCGCCATCTTATGTTCAAGGCCAGCCGTCCTGGATTCTTAATTAGACTTGTGCTGGTTGTATTGAAAGTCTCGGATTGTGACATCATAGAGGCTTGGGTCAGCAATGCAAGTCATCCCGAATGGCAGTGCACCATTTTGAATTTCCCACCAATTCATACTTTGGTCAACATCCCTACTTCCATACGAAACACCCTAGTGCGGTTGGGCTGTTTTTTGAATTTATCTCCAATATTTTGAATTTACCGCCAATATTTGATTTTCCTTTCATCTGATATATAGTGCAATTAGCCTTCTACAGACGGGGCAGGTTGTGGGAGTGAGGATATCGCACGATGTCATACGTGACACATATGTGCTCGAATTCTTCTTACTATACTACTGACTTACGGCTGTATATGGTGCCTGGCTGCATATGTCGTGGGTTTTTCGCGCATGTCTTCGTCTCAAACGTTCACGTTTCATCACGCTTTATAATTCTCAGTTATGTTGTTGTGTTATCTCGCCAGCTAGGTATTTCCTATCACTTCCGAAAGTAGTGCAGCGCCACCAGCTACATTTGGAATATGTCTGAAATGTGTTCACGCAAAGATTTCTTAACTTGACGGAGGACTGTTTAATACAGACTCTTTCCATCTTTCTCTCATACTCTCTCTGTTCCTCTCCCCCCCCTCTCTCTCTTTCTCTCTCTCTCTAATTCTCTCTCTGTCTCTCTCCATCTCTCTTACTCTCTCGGTGAACATTGACGTCAATAGACACAAGTAGTTTCAGTAAAACACGGAAATAAAAAAAGGAGTGATGAAAAATGACTATTTGATCGACACGCTAATACCGTTCCCATTGTAATGTTTCTTGCGATGCAGGACCTCTGTATCTGACTGGGAACATTATACGCTCCCATGGTCGCTTCTCCATTCTTCTGCAATCTTTAGCACACGTAAAAAGGTTCTTCAGCTATCAACAAAGCACTGAATACCTTCACAATCAACACAACAATACCTCTCACGTTTCGCATGTGAAAAAACAACTTTTATTTTTGAGATAAACATGTAACCTCCCCCTCACTTATCGACCTTAATGACAGTGAAAAATTAAACCGCGTGTACCTAATGGAAATTTGGGAAAAGCAATCGTCACCGAAGTTAATCTGTCGGTAAAGAGGGAGGAAAGGGTTACATCTAAACGAAAGGAAAAATGCAAATGAAACTGGTGGAAATTAATTTTGAAAAGAGGTAAAGTTAATAAAGAAAGTAAATGTGCGGCCGTTACGTTAACAATTAACTAGCGGTAATTAGATATTTGAGATTTGGGGGAAATTACGGTCGCCAGTCCTAAGGACAATTACTATAGTAACTGAAAAAAGAAAGTTTATTACACATATAATTAGCACTAGAAGCGTGGCAACTGAAGGTTGACACGTGCAGTGTGAAAACTGAAAGTTTGTCAGAAGTAATAAATTTCGCTACACTCTGACTTAATTTAGCAAAAGAATTGATAAAACCGGAAAATCGAAAGTTAATTTAGTGACTGAAGTTAATAGTGAGCTTTCTTTCTGAAGCACATCGAAATTCAGTAAAATAAGGTTAGTCTTGGACTACCTCAACAATCATTTCAAAAGCTACTTGAATCTACGCAATTTAGAAATAAGAGATTTAACTTTGAACTTGAATTAAATGATTCTGAACAATAAACAATAGTAAAATTTAGTACGTACCAAGCTGAACTGCGGTCACAGGTAACTAAAATACGGTAACAAAACTCGCACTCTTAATTTGTGCTTGTGCAATCTAAATATTGTAGCCAGCTATGAATACCTTAACTGAAATTTGAAATTAAAGCAGTGAAATCGAATGATGCTGGCGTTTGAATTTCAACGACACTCGGCCTCATTTCGGAAAAGGAAGGGACCCTGCTTGGCAATGCAATTGGGACAATGAGCAGCAAAGGTTCATGCTAAGTTGCTGTAATTTTGTGATGCAACAATTTTAAAAGTTTGAAAAGCTGAGGTCTGCCACACAGTTCTAAAACTTTACGTGCTTCCAGTCTTCCTTCTTGGCTGATTGAAGGTTTGAAGCCGTCGATCGAGGAGGTGGAGACAGTCACTCATTGTCGGCCGTCGCTGTTGCAGAAGCTGGATGTTGGCGCGCCTTCTTCTCGACACTGTCACGAGGCGAAACGGGCTCTTGATGTTCGCCAGCTAATGCTTCCCGTACGCGACACCGTGTCAGAAACTATCATAGCAAGTCGAGCGCAATTACATGCTGCCCAACCCCGAAAGCGCGGCAACTCGCGGGAGCGTCACCCAACATACCTGCTCTACTGCACCACCCCCGCCAGACTCCCTCTCTGCCCGCGCTCCACGCAACAGAGTTAACACTACCAAAGATCCTAAACACTTTGGTTCTCCACACGACCTATCGATGTATTCGTTCGATAGCATAGTTTTCCCTAGGCCAGACCCAGCGTATAAATACAAATAGTATTCACAAAACAAACCAATTATACATAGACATAAATGCATATATATACAAATAGTAAAACAATTACAATATACAAAGACACAGAAATGTTATATCTTGAGGTAACAAAACAAGGAAAAAAAATATAGTACAATAGATGGAAATAGGAGGA
The DNA here is from genome assembly GCF_021461385.2 of Schistocerca piceifrons. NCBI lineage: Eukaryota > Metazoa > Arthropoda > Insecta > Orthoptera > Acrididae > Schistocerca > Schistocerca piceifrons. The sequence continues at coordinate 806,415,247 of NC_060138.1, forward strand.
TATGCATTTCCGGCGTTACAAACAGAGGCTTTCATCACTTAGCACTTGACTGCACACCATCAATTTCCTATTATCCTTTTTATTCGTGTTGCTCGTGACATTCACAAACATTATCATATGAATGGAACGACGCGGAAATGGCGGATCCAGTTCATTTCGACATCTAATAGAAAGTACTGTGCGCCGAAGAAAGAATTGCCTTTAGTCTTTCGCGAGATATTCTCACATTTTATGCGCCCCAAAGTGTCACGTATATCCGGTAGATTGTCAGTAGTCGTTACTCTGCGGACGGGTAGGAATAAACTGCCATCAAGGATTTAAATGTCTTTGAACGATTCTGAACTGCATTAAGTCATTTTCAAATGACATGTTGCATAATTTTCAAGTAAATACATTTCATCAACTTTCTATTCAAAGAGAAACATTACATTTACTCTCTGAAAATCAGAGACATCATAAGATGCAACGAAAGAGGCTGTGCTACACAAGCTTGTAATAAGCTATATGTTTATTTGATTTTTTGTAGTGTACCTAATGTTATTTTCTTTTTTTCTCGCTTTTCAAGACTGCATAATGTGTAACCGCTGCGGAAGCGGGAGTCAGAGGAGGATAGATGGTGTGATGGGGAACATTTCTAGCCAATGAACAGGGAACTGTGGAATTAATATCTTAGGACAACTTAGGTAACAACCCCTGACCTGCTGCTTTGTATTATTCACACGTATAAAATCTGTCTTCATGCAATTCCTCTTTGTAGACAAGGCGGGTAGCGCTCCAGAGGTATCCAAGTTCACATAATGAAATCGGCATCGATTGTTTCACTAATAACCACTCTTTCCATGCTCATTAGAATGAAGCGGAATACCGTTAATTGCTGACATTATGCTCAGCTTTATCTTGTAGTTGCGAATGTGAAACGTTGTAAAGTATTGGATCAATTGAACCACTTGCTTCTTTGTTCTTCTTCATGTTACTACGAAAGTCACTGGATAAATACGAAAATTGTAAGTTATGTAAAGACCAATAGTTAAATCCGAAAGCAATCCATATGCCACTTGCTACAGACTCACTCTCAAGCAGTGGCTTGGTGAGCCTTTTTGCTACCTGTTAACTGTACGCATTTTTTTTTTTTTGTGGTAACTGAATGTTAATAGGGATAGGTGTTAATTTTCCAACACGAAAAAATTTCAGCTTTTAGCGCAGTGGAGTGCTACACCTAGCGGGAAGTATTATTAATAATATTATTAATAACATTATCAACAATAAAGTCATACTGAGCGTATTCGTCGCGGGTGGCTCAGTACCCAGCGATCCAGACAAGGAGGTGGTGAAGTTAGCATGTTAGCTTGTAAAACGAGACTGGAAGAGAACTCGGACGGAGGTTCGAGTCCTCCCTCGGGCATGGGTGTGTGTGTTTGTCCTTAAGATAATTTAGGTTAAGTAGTATGTAAGCTTAGGGACTGATGACCTTAGCAGTTAAGTCCCATAAGATTACACACACATTTGAACTTTTTTTTGTATGACTACCTCAACGCTTTGTGAGCGAGCGGTTCTAGGAGCTTCAGTCCGGAACCGCGCTGCTGCTAAAGTCGCAGGATGTGTGTGATGTCCTTACGTTAGTTAGGTTTAAGTAGTTCTAAGTCTAAGGTACTGATGACCTCAGATGTTAAGTCCCATAGTGCTCAGAGCCATTTGACCCATTACCTCAACGCTCACGGCGATTTTCCCTGATTGGCATACCGATTCTGAAGTGTACGGCTTTCGAATAGAAACTGCTGAATTACTCCGTATTAGCGTATCTGCGTGAATAGGCTTTATTTCTTGCAGTTTCTGCACACGAGAATACTTTGGTAGAGTTTTTCTCTTCCAAAAAGTGCTCGAAGATGTTAATTGTGAGCAATACGGTTTTACTTACACTGCTGTGTGCGCGTTCTGTGGAATATCAGGCAATAACAGGCAGTCAAGAATAATGCAGTCCAGTTTTCGGTATATTTATTGAGTTATTGAGATTAGAATTGTGATAAAATGTGTTATAATGCATGGCAGACCATGGTGTAAATGCATATAAAAAATTAAAGCACACGGAAGTCTGAAATATGTTATCATGCATATATTTATTAAAAGTGAATATCATCAAAACATCACGTAGCGTCATTAGAGTAGATGAAACCGGATAGAAACAGTATAGATCAAAAATTCTAGGAAGACTACAGCTATTCACTTGCAGGGAGACAGTGTCGCACATCTTCACTGCCATTACATTCTTCCTTGAACCCTGATTTAGCCACAATGCGTTTTTTCCATCGAAAAGGAACTGTAATCACATTACTCAAAGAGACATAGAACTGAATAACCGCCTTCCGCGATTCGCCAGGAAAGGAAGAACGTAATTACCTCTGTAATTAAGTGAATCCTCCTGCAGCAGAAAAAATATAACCCTTTATACAGCAGTCTCAAACCAGGCTTTCCATGTCCAAGTGACACTGCTGTACTTGTCTGCTGACGTAATTACGAGCAGAGGTGTGGCAGGGCAGCCTCCCAGCTTTGTTGGGTCCGGACACTGGTGTCACCGAACACAAGCATCGAGAGTAAGGGGAGAGAGGGAGAGAGCGAAAGAGAAGGAGAGAGAGAGAGAGAGAGAGAGAGAGAGAGAGCGAAAGAGAAGGAGAGAGAGAGAGAGAGAGAGAGAGAGAGAGAGAGAGAGGAGAGACGGGAGAGAGAGCGCTACGCTACAAAAGCAAAGCTCCATAATTAAAAGTTGTGTGACTACAGGGCTTCTGAACAGACGCAGTAGATATTAAAACAGCAACCACGCCAAAAACAATGAAATCGTCACATTCCTCGCAAGTACGTAAAGTTACCTTGTCTATAGCGTCAAAGACGGATTCATAAAAAGGTCTCAGACAAAGAGAAGAGTAATTCACTGGACGCATTACGACATTTTTTTCTCTTTCGCGCAAATCAAGTACATCGAAAAAGCAGTTTCGTAGAAAACAAGTCTTACAAAAAGTGGGAGGATAATGTATTCAAAATTTATGACTGATCACTAAATTACGAAGTACAAGAGCAACAATCATTTTGCTATGAACTGTTCGTAGCAGTGTTTTCCAGAGAGGCGTGACAGTCGTTTTGAAAGTAGGGTTATGAATTCTCCATGAACCACGATGAACAAAGGTTTTATGAGTGCGTCTTCTCTTGTTAACGAGAGAATCACAGCTGTCTTTATAACATTTACAACATTACAAACTGACATGCCAGGCATTGCCCAAGTATTCATTCTGCCAATTTTCTATTAGAAACCAAATCTTCTATGTACTTTTGCCTTAGACTCGGTGTGAGACTATTCCAGACAGTTTCTGTACCCTGGCCGCAACTGCTTCGCGGCTCTACAGAGCGATTTTGTGTACGTCTGTATGACAACGAATCTACATCGCTTTGTACACGGCTATTGTCTTCGCCTACAGCCATTTGCACTTCGCAGTTGAAATCTGTCAAAAGCACTGCCAAGTGTCAAGGATTTTCTTAACTCGTAGGAGTGTCTTACAAGGAACCCCTTGAGTGGTAGGTCGCAAAAGGAAAATAAAGTTAACTATATTCTACGCCTCACATATTGTCTACCGTGTAACCACAACATTGGCTGCTAATGCAACAGGGGGTGGGACTGGATATATCCTGTGGTGAAAACAGCATGGGCCCACGGGGCGTAGTGGAACTGCTTAGTCGACGGGTAACTCACGCAGTACTACAGTGCTAGTGGCGTTGACTCAAAGCAGAGCAATGGAACGATAAACAAAGCAAATATCGCGCTATATCTACAACAATAGTTGCCGAATATAAACGTAGACTTCCGCGGCCATTGTCGCACTCAATAAAAATTTTCTGGGTTTGTGACCGCATTGCCAGTATATTAAAAACTACCGACGTTTCGGTCCTTGTGGCAAGCGACCTTCTTCCCTGAACGAGTAACAGTGATATTGAAGCAGGTGCGAGCCATGTAGTTCATCATCTTTGTCAGACAGGGAGCCATAAATACCGTCTCACAGTGAAATGTAGTAAAGCACAATCATTGTCCAGGGAGCGGGTACTAACATAATCATGTACATGGAAGATCAGTGATTCGTCCATCTTCAGCATCTATAGTCATATATATAATGAAATAATTAGCAACCAGTTTCATAAAAGAAATTCAATTTCTTGGCCGTTTTCGAGCACTTAGCACCCATCTTTAGAAGGCTGTACAGGAGAATACAGCAAAAATAAGTAGAAGTCAGATAAGAATACGAAAATTAAGGACAAAAAGCTTAAAAAATATTTTTAAAAATTAAAAGATAAAAGATGGTATCGTACATACGTATGCCTATGGCATTATTTACGAGTGTTAGTAATAAAGTGCACACAGTACAATGCCATGGTACTAAGATATATATGCAGGAACAATAATTAATACAATACGGAGTCCATTAATGGAATAAGAGCTCTTAAATGCCTACATGTAGTTCACAGTGTCTGCATAAAATTAGTACAGAGAAGCGAAACAAAAAGTGCAGACATCACGCCACAACATGAGCCAATCAGCCAATGACATGGACGTCTTGAATTCGCTCTCAGAGTGGAGGTAAAAGTACGAAAAATAATAAAACAAAAAACCTAATGATAAATCAGATAATATCGATAGCAAGTGGCGCTATAGATGGAAAATTTGATAACTAATGTCCATACATCCGCAGCGAGCTCAGTAACATGCTTGTAGGGAACCTGTGAACAAAAACAAAGTCCGAAGAATATCATGGGGCTGGACATGTGACTGAAGTGTGTGGAGAGACTATTCACAATCACTAGCTAATTTTAAGTATCGGGAAGTGATTGTGTGGAGAACGAAGCGTGGACACAATTATATAATAATGAAACAAATGGCACTGGAATATATGCAGGTCGCAAGTACGTTCGTGAAAGAATTTTATCTAGTGGCTTTAATACCAATTGTTTGGTACTGTAAGTTTTAGAAGACGTCGGTGAATTTTTGTAGGGATGTCAATACCGTAGCAGCAGGAAACGTCCCCGCGAAAACAGCTCGCCAACTGCATCAAGGGGCGAGAAGCAGTAATTGGAGTACATGGAAAAGCAATTCCTAGTCAGTAAGCAAAACGACACTATAGGAGAAAGGAAACGTATGTATCGTTGTATACTTTTGATACAGTGGATAACTACTAGTTCACAAACGTATACAAAATCCTAAATACGCTTCTTGAAGTGAATATAACCAGCGGCATTCATGTAAGATGTATGAAGTAAGCACAGTAGCTTTGACTATCTAACCATGAGTGAATCAATGTGCTTATTAGCTGTAAACATTCCTTGTATCTGTAAAGCATCTTAACTTGAAGAACATATTGTCTACATGTCATTGTTTATATAGACCTAACCATGTGTAGGTTGTAGATGGTTTAGTACTTGCAATAATAAACGGTTAACTATCTGGCAATGTAAGAAGCTAACCACTTAGAACTGGAAATGCTTCACTATTTAGAACTGTAGATGACTAATAACCTTCAGCTCACTGAAATCTATGAAAAAATTGAGATACTAACTACCTACAACAAATGTACCAATAATAAAAGGTGGACTAATTGTAACTGAACAGATGATTAAATGTGACCATATATAGCTGACTAACCGCAACAAAATTCCGCAGTATATGGCCAAGCTATAGTGTGTAAATTACTACTCAAAAATTTACTGGTAATAAAACTGTATGGGCTAACATAACATGTGTGTGGTGGAGGAGTTTGGGGGGCTGCTTGGGAGAAAGAGGTGTGCTAAGGTAATAAATCATATGGGAAATGGTTGGTAGAGTCGGATGGTAAAGGGAGGGAGAGATGGGAGAATGTGGTGAACAGGAACAAATAATGCTAAATTCTTACAACTAATAAAGTGTACAATAATGGTAAATTATGGAGTGTAATCAAGCGATTGTAAATGTAATGGAATGATTGTGGCAGTAATTGTAGCTTACTAAGTAATTACATTCTACCTATGAGAGTTGAATGGCTTCTGTAACAAATTATATAGAGGAGAGGAACTGATTGTATACCAGGAACTGCTAATAAACCACGGAAATTACAGCAGACCAATTATGGGAAGAAATATAGGGGAGAAGACACACAAAATTGGCAGGTGAAACTGTATGCACAAAACAATCACATGTGGAGCTGTGTGGGTTGGTGGTGGGGTTTGGGGTGTGAAGGTAGTGTAATAATTTGGTAAGCTGGGGGTGACGAGTTATTGGAATGATGGGGGCAGAAGGAGGAGAAGGGGGAGAAGTGATACACAGGAATAAGTGAAAAGAATTAGCTTGTAACAACTGGGTTCTTATGACTGATAAGGCGATAGCTATCGAATTCTGAGATGGAGATTGAAAATACTGAGTATAGCCTACTAAGTATAACTGTAGTCACATGCTGAATGATAACATTGTACTCATGAAAGGTATACAGTGCTTGTAACTGCTTGCATTTTAGACAGATAATTAATTATAAATCAGAGACGGATTATGAAGCAACGTAATCATAGTAGAACAATTGAAAGAGGTGGGGGGAGTTGTTTGGCAATTGGGAAGGGAAAGACAGGGAAGTGTCTCAATCAAACAGAAGGGGTATGGGGGGGGGGGGGGGAATAAGAAAGGGAATAGCTTAACTACATGAGCAAACCTGCCTGAGCATATCATATCATGTGAGAAGCTAGGAGGGGGGTGACATTTTTATGGGATGGGTGAAATTATGTAAATAACAAGGAGAAATAGTAATACGACTGCAACAGATGTCTGCACTTAATGTTTTACAAAAGTCAGTTACAGTCAGGAATGAATATGTTGCAGTTTCAAACAAAGCTGCCCTTTAGAAAGCATTTTACAAGAACCAATAACACCCAGGAATAATTAAGTTGCAGTTTCAACAAATGTTGATGTTTAGTGAGCTTTACAAATTTAAAACAGTAAAGTAATAGTCTCCTAGGATAGTAGATACACAATCAAAAAATTGTTTTCAAAAAAAGTTTATTTGATAAATGACATTCTTGTAGCTTACATCGATTGTATATTTCTGTTTCTTTTAGGAAGTTCATTTTTGCTCCTTTATTAACAAAGTGTAAAATGTCTAAGCTATCAATGGTTGAAGCTCTATGCTTTCCATCTTTGAGGAGCTGAAGGATAGTGGGCTATATGGATTTTCTCCTTTTTTATTGGGAAGATGTTCACGGAATGTGGTTTTAAATGATCTACCAGTTTGGCCAATATACCTGACTTGACAACTTTTACATTTCATTTGCTAAATGCCAGACTTATTTAATACATCACCTATTGGTTGCTTGTTGTGAGAAAATAAGTAACTGAGTCTATACTTAAGTTAATATAGACAATGAAGCTCCAAAAAAAGTGCCATAGGCATGCTTATTCGAATACCGAGTTATGGAAACAGGTAGAATATGGCGTTTCTGTCGGCAACGCCTATATAAGACAAAACGTGTCTGGCGCAGTTACAGTGGCAGGTTATCAAGATTTAAGTGAGTGTGAATATGTTGTTATAGTCGGCGCACGAACGATGGAGCACAGCAGCTCCGAGGTAGCGATGAAATTAGGATTTTCGGTACGACCATTTCACGAGTGTACCGTGAGTATTACGAATCTGGTAAAACATCAAATCTCCGACATCGCAGCGGCCTGAAAAAGATCCTGTAAGAACGGGTCCAACGACAACTGAAAAGAATCGTTAAAGGTAACAGAAGTGCAACCCTTCCTCGTATTGCTGCAGATTTCAGTGATGGGCCATCAACAAGTGTCAGTGTGCGAACCATTCAACGAAACTTCTCGATATGGGCTTTCGGAGCCGAAGGCCCGCTCGTGTACCCTTGATGACAGCACGACACAAAGCTTTACGTCTCGCCTGGGCTCGCCAACACGGACATTGAATTGTTGATGACTGGAAACAGGTTTTCAAATTGTATCGAGTGGATGGACGTGTACGGGAATGGAGACAACCTCATGAATCCATGGACCCTGCATGTCAGCAGGGGACTATTCAAGTTTGTGGAGGCTCTATAGTAATATGGGGCGTGTACAGATGGAGTGATATGGCTCTGCTGATACGTCTAGATACAACTCTAATAGGTGGCACGTACGTAAGCATCCTGTCTGATCACCTGCATACATTCTTGTCCATTGTGGATTCCGACAAACTTGGGCTATTCCAGCAGGGCAATGCGATACCCCACACGTCCAGAATTGTTACAGAGTGGCTCCAGGAACATTCTTCTGAGTTTAAACACTTCCGTTGGCTAACAAACACCCCAGTGCTGTTCAGAAGAGATCTCCACCCCTTCGTACTCTCACGGATTTATGGACAGCCCTGCAGGATTCATGGTGTCAATTCCCTCTGGATAAAAATTTTTTACGAAACGTACTTGGACTTGCATATATTCTAGTGCTATTTGTTTCATTATTATATAACTGTGCCACGCTTCATTCGTTATACATTCATTTTCTGATACTTGAAATTAGCTAATGATTGTGAATAGTCCCTCACCTCACTCCACTCACATTTTCCAGCCCCATGAGTGCGCTTCACTCTTTGTTTTTGTTTACAGGTTCTCGACAAGCCTGCTACTGATTTCGCAAAGGCTGTTATGGACACTAGTTCCCAAATTTCCCATCCATAGCGCCACTTGCCATCGATATTATCTTATCTGATTTGTCTTTAGGTTTTTTGTTTTATTACATTATCGTACTTTTACCTCCACTCTGAGAGCGACTTCAAGATATGCATGCCATTGGCTGATTGGCTCATGTTGTGGCGTGATGTCAGCACTTTTTGTTTCGCTTCTCTGTATAGTTTTATGCAGACACTGTGAACTACATGTAGGCATCTGAGAGCTCTTATTGTATTAATGGACTCAGTATTGTATTACTTATTGTTCCTGCACATATTTTTAGGACCATGGCATTGTGCTATATGCACTTTATGACTGACACTTGCAAATAAACCGTAGCCATAGGTATGTATCATTTTTTTATCTTTTAAATTTTTGAATTTTTTAAAGTCTTTTTGTCCCTAATTTTCGTATTTTTATCTGACTTTTACTTATTTATGTACTTTATTGTACAGCCTTCTGAAGAAGGGCATGAATTGCCCGAAACCGGTTAAGAAATTGAATTTCTTTTATGCAACTGTTTGCTTATTATTTCATTATACATGGAATATTATGCGCAGCATAGTAAAAAACAATTATGAACATATTTAGAATGAGTCCGCAGCAATATGACCGTGTAATGCATAAAGCTACGGATATTCAAGGTAGAACGAGGCGTATTTTTTACAAAAACTGGTGTTTACGCGGTTTGAGCATGCTCGGTACAATTACAGGATGTGAATTGAAGTGACCTACTAAGTTATGCCCATCAAATTACGCACGACATACATCACAGTGATTTCTAGGGAAGCAGTGGATGGTTGCATAACTTCAAACAGTGCTACAGAATTGGAAGACTTAAGGACCGACATTTCAAAGTGTTAGTTTGACAATGCACAAACTGTGGAATTGGTCCGAAAATTTGTAGACGAGATAAACAAACTTATCGCATAGTTCAGTAAGAAATTTCTTTTCAACTCCGACCAGACGGGATCTGAAGAGGAAATGAAACGAACCTTCCATATTAGAGGTACCAAGGGAATTGCATCAGCATCAACTGATATCAATGCCTTAACGCATTTCTGTACAATTATGCCGACTGTTAATCTGGATGGTAAATTGGTTGTAAAGTTATTTACTGTGCTGCGAGAAGTTGTCGGTTCTCTGCGGGATTTTCTGTTTAATGTACATCTCGATGGAACAATGTCACTAAAGCAATGAAGTCGGTGTTGACCCAACAAGCTTTCCCGGCGAATGCCCTTAACATCACCAAATTCAAGTAACACATCAGTAAGATACTGGTCGTCTGCTTCCGACAGCAAGTTCAAAACCTGCACATTGGTATATTCAGCATCAACATTAGCGAGGACAACATTAACTGACTCATCTCGACGGCGGATAGAAAAATGATTGCCGTGTTTAAGTAATAAGCTCTCTAGCAGGAGGGGTTCATGAATTTTACAAAGCAGGCATAAAACTCAGTGTCAAATCACATACACCAAAAAATGTTTTGCATCATCCCTAGTTCCCAGAACTCCTGCAGATAGACGTTGACTGTGGATATTGTATCACAGACACAGTCCTTTTGACTGTTCAGAGATGTCACTAAACCCGCCCAAAGATGTAAACAACCATGCATGAGAAGCGCCTATTAGACAGAAGGGGTCCGACAGCCGATCAGTTCCGGTCATTCCACCAGGAAGGAAGAACGTGGCTCGTGTTGTCTGTAGTTCAGCCACGCCTAGACGATCAATACCGCGGTTCGATCGCGTCCGCATTGTTACTTTGTGCCAGTAAAGGCTGTCAACAAGGAAAGTATCCAGGCGTCTCGGAGTGAACCAAAGCGCTGTTGTTCGGACATGGAGGAGATACAGAGAGACAGGAAGTGTCGATGACATGCCTCGCTCAGGCCGCCTAAGGACTAATACTGCAGTGGATGACTGCTACCAAGGGATTATGGCTAAGAGGAACCCTGACAGCAACGCCACCATGTTCAATAACGCTTTTTTGTGCAGCCACAGAACGTCGCGTTACGACTCAGACTGTGCGCAGTAGGCTGCATGATGCGCAACTTCATTTCCGACGTCCATGGCGAGGTCCATCTTTGCAACCACGACACCATGGAGCGTGGTACAGATGGGCCCAACAACATGCCGAATGGACCGTTGAGGATTGTCATCACGTTCGCTTCACGGATGAGTGTCGCATATGCCTTCAACCAGAGAATCGTCTGAGACGTGTTTGGAGACAACCCGGTCAGGCTGAACTTCTTAGACACACTGTCCAGCGAGCGCAGCAAGATGGTGGATCCGTGCTGTTTTGCGGTGGCATTGTGTGTGGCCGATGTACGCCTCTAGTGGTCATGGAAGGCGCCGTAACTGCTGTACAATACGTGAATGCCTTCCTCCGATCGACAGTGCAACCACATCGGCAGCATACTGACGAGTCATTCGTCTTCATGGACGACAGAATGACTTCCTTCGGCATAACGACATCGCTCGACTAGAGTGACCAGCATATTTTCCAGACATGAACATGCTTCGAATAGATTGAAAAGGGCTGTTTATGGACGACGTGACCCACCAACCACTCTGAGAGATCTATGCCGAATCGCCGTTGAGAAGTGGGACAATCTGGACCAACAGGACTTTGATGAACTTGTGGATAGTATGCAATGACGAATACAGGCATGCATCAATGCAAGAGGACGTGCTACTGTGTATCAGAGGTACCGGTGTGTACAGCAATTTGGACATCACCTCTGAAGGTCTCGCTGTATGGTGGTACAACAGGCAATGTGTGGTTTTCATGGACAATAAAAAGGGAGGAAATGATGTTTATGTTGATCTCTATTCCAATTTTCTATACAAGTTCCGGTTCTCTCGGAACCGAGGTGATGCAAAACTTTTTTTGATGTGTGAATGTGGTTTGAACCTGATCTGAAGTAATACCAAACGTTTCCACTATCATGAGTTTCTGGGGAGCTTCGCTGCACATTATAGGAGGACTAGTCAAAAGCAGAAGTAACAGTACCTTTCTGTGGGATCAACTTGAAAGACATGTCGACAACGAAGTGGTCGGAGCCGCTACCAATAACACAGTTAAACTAACACAAAAGAAAAGTCAACAACGAATATCCAATCAGAAAAGTAACAATATACGAGTTAAGCAACGAATTGCTACTATTTGAAATGCTGCGGCTGTGCAGAACAGTAAACACGTCCAACATGTTCGACGCTCCAAGCACAACAACGCTAGGTCACGGTAGGCATATAGACAGTTCATTTATAGGTTATGATGGGTGAGTTTGCAAGTATCAAAATATATTACTTATACGGCCATTTTGAATGCATTGACTTAGAAGCTAAAGTTATTTTCACTTCCAAGAGACCATAGAATTCAGTTTTTAGCATAATTTTGAACTTGATACGGCTACCGGTTCCTGAGAAAATGGGGTCTTTACAGACTGGTACATTTTTTGACTGCATTAAAATACAAGCTTAAATTTTTTACACCTGAAAGGACCGTAGACCTTAGTATTTGACATAAATTTCAACTTGATACGTCTACCGGTTCCTGGGAAAAAATTGACTTCACAGCATACAGACGGACAAGAAATGGCAGAACTATATTTTTTCATGTGATACAACTACTAATTAACAATTTCGGATTTTTTTCTTTATTTGTACGGGGAAACGTCATGTCAAATTTCATGATTCTTGGTCAACAGGAAGTACGCTATAGGTTTTGATGAGTGAGTTTACAAGTATCGAAGTATGTAACGTAAATGGATTTTTGGATTTAATTGGTTTAGAAGCTTAAATTTTCCACACCGCCAAGGTACGGTGTACCGTGGTGCTGCATCACATAATCTATACGCACAAACTTGTGAATCTCAGTAATAACCAATACCGATTCACGTTTCTGAAATACAAGTTATCCTACATACGAGGCCATCAATGAAGAAAATTGTTGTGTAAGCTATTTCAAATAATGGAATGATGCATCTGTCCAGAATTAATTACCATCTCCGACGAAATACAAAATAAACAATAGATGACGAGCATATAGTTTTGGGATTAGCCTGCATTACTGTACAAGTGCATTCAGTCGTGACTTTCATCCCTTGCGTCGCTTACCTCGCTGACGGACAGTTTATAAAATTGAGCAAGTCCCGCTGGCTGCTGCTGTTGCGTATGTAGTCAACTACTCTCAGTAACCCGAACGTAAAGACTATCCCATGCACCTGTCTGAAAATTGCAAATTTCAGAGCTGCGCTGGCAGATCTCACAGGGGCAGGAGTCAAGTTGCGATACCTCTGGGGCAGAGGAAGTGTTTTGAAGTGTTTAATGAATACGTAGTAAATAATCCTTAGCGATTAACACTACAGTAACCAAGAATTCGAAAGTGTTTTCATGTGCATGGGGGTAGAATTCTGCTTAGTCATTTCACGTTTCTAAGCGAGAGTTGAGAGTTGCTGAACACGTATGTATTCACAAGCAACGTTCTTCATGTGAGAGGGTTGAGCCATTAGATAGCAGCTGGTGGTGGGTAATGTAAGACACAGATTTGGTGATGCCTAATAGAATCCAGCAAATTACATTTGTTTTTGTGGAAAATCGACATTCTGTTTGAATGTTTATGTCTGAACCGTTCGATTCTTAATCTTAGTTTCTGTACCTGTGTCTGCCAAAAATCTTACCTGTTGTGCAGTAGCAGTATCTCATCACTCAACTTATTATGTAGATGTTGCTCATGCGTATTCGTATAATCCTTTTTTGGATTTTTGCCTCATAACCACAAAATATTTGTTTTGAGTCTTCGTGTCTAGCTGCTCCTTTCGAATTTTCATTCATTACTACAGAAGATGGCCTAATTTTCTTTTTCTATGAAATAATTATTTCCAGTTTATTGCGTCTGAGACATTCATTGTGTCGTTCTTAGGCTTGCCTAATACCATGATCTGCAGATTTATTTCTAATTACCAGTCTTCTTGTTTTTATTCTGCCTTTTTATTCTCATATGCTTATATTTCTCCACACTCTTGTTCAAAAATGGCTCTGAGCACTATGGGACTTAACATCTGTGGTCATCAGTCCCCTAGAACTTAGAACTACTTAAACCTAACTAACCTAAGGACATCGCACACATCCATGACCGAGGCAGGATTCGAACCTGCGACCGTAGTAGTCGCGCGGTTCCGGACTGAGCGCCTAGAACTGCTAGACCACCGCGGCTGGCTCCACACTCTTGTTTTCTTGCTGTTTTTCTACAATATTTTCTTTTCTTTTGCTCCTTCCCTAGTTTCCCTCTTCTTGTTACAATTTCTTTGTCCGTCATTTCTTTTTTTTGTGGTAGCATTTCGTGAATACTATGTCTCTACCACAGCACCATCAGCACTTGAGAAAAAAAAACAGCTGAGGCAACCCCAAAAAAGTGCACTAAAACCAAGAGGGTACTCAAAACTGTGTCCAAGCATGCTGAAGGATTTGTGTTGCTTGGCTCTCTATGTAGTGTAGCCAGCGGTTGATGCGCCCAGCAGGTCAAGATGGAGTTCTGTGCGGTGGCTCCTGTGCCGGCGCTGTGTAGCCAGGTGGAACGCTCCTTCCCTCGTCCCTCAGGGCTTCTACCATCGTGCATAGCCTCTCGGCTATGAGCACAATCCACGCACTATAGGTAATGAGTGGCACGCTTATGAGAGATATTATCCCCCCCATGAACCATGGACCTTGCCGTTGGTGGGGAGGCTTGCGTGCCTCAGCGATACAGATAGCCGTACCGTAGGTGCAACCACAACGGAGGGGTATCTGTTGAGAGGCCAGACAAACGTGTGGTTCCTGAAGAGGGGCAGCAGCCTTTTCAGTAGTTGCAAGGGCAACAGTCTGGATGATTGACTGATCTGGCCTTGTAACAATAACCAAAACGGCCTTGCTGTGCTGGTACTGCGAACGGCTGAAAGCAAGGGGAAACTACAGCCGTAATTTTTCCCGAGGGCATGCAGCTTTACTGTATGATTAAATGATGATGGCGTCCTCTTGGGTAAAATATTCCGGAGGTAAAATAGTCCCCCATTCGGATCTCCGGGCGGGGACTACTCAAGAGGATGTCGTTATCAGGAGAAAGAAAACTGGCGTTCTACGGATCGGAGCGTGGAATGTCAGATCCCTTAATAGGGCAGGTAGCTTAGAAAATTTAAAAAGGGAAATGGATAGGTTAAAGTTAGATATAGTGGGAATTAGTGAAGTTCGGTGGCAGGAGCAACAAGACTTCTGGTCAGGTGACTACAGGGTTATAAACACAAAGTCAAATAGGGGTAATGCAGGAGTAGGTTTAATAATGAATAGGAAAATAGGAATGCGGGTAAGCTACTACAAACAGCATAGTGAACGCATTATTGTGGCCAAGATAGATACGAAGCCCACGCCTACTACAGTAGTACAAGTTTATATGCCAACTAGCTCTGCAGATGACGAAGAAATTGAAGAAATGTATGATGAAATAAAAGAAATTATTCAGATTGTGAAGGGAGACCAAAATTTAATAGTCATGGGTGACTGGAATTCGAGTGTAGGAAAAGGGAGAGAAGGAAACATAGTAGGTGAATATGGACTGGGGGACAGAAATGAAAGAGGAAGCCGCCTGGTCGAATTTTGCACAGAGCACAACATAATCATAACTAACACATGGTTTAAGAATCATGAAAGAAGGTTGTATACATGGAAGAACCCTGGAGATACTAAAAGGTATCAGATAGATTACATAATGGTAAGACAGAGATTTAGGAACCAGGTTTTAAATTGTAAGACATTTCCAGGGGCAGATGTGGACTCTGACCACAATCTATTGGTTATGACCTGTAGATTAAAACTGAAGAAACTGCAAAAAGGTGGGAATTTAAGGAGATGGGACCTGGATAAACTAAAAGAACCAGAGGTTGTACAGAGATTCAGGGAGAGCATAAGGGAGCAATTGACAGGAATGGGGGAAATAAATACAGTAGAAGAAGAATGGGTAGCTTTGAGGGATGAAGTAGTGACGGCAGCAGAGGATCAAGTAGGTAAAAAGACGAGGGCTAGTAGAAATCCTTGGGTAACAGAAGAAATATTGAATTTAATTGATGAAAGGAGAAAATATAAAAATGCAGTAAGTGAAACAGGCAAAAAGGAATACAAACGTCTCAAAAATGAGATCGACAGGAAGTGGAAAATGGCTAAGCAGGGATGGCTAGAGGACAAATGTAAGGATGTAGAGGCCTGTCTCACTAGGGGTAAGATAGATACCGCCTACAGGAAAATTAAAGAGACCTTTGGAGATAAGAGAACGACTTGTATGAATATCAAGAGCTCAGATGGAAACCCAGTTCTAAGCAAAGAAGGGAAAGCAGAAAGGTGGAAGGAGTATATAGAGGGTCTATACAAGGGCGATGTACTTGAGGACAATATTATGGAAATGGAAGAGGATGTAGATGAAGATGAAATGGGAGATATGATACTGCGTGAAGAGTTTGACAGAGCACTGAAAGACCTGAGTCGAAACAAGGCCCCCGGAGTAGACAATATTCCATTGGAACTACTGACGGCCGTGGGAGAGCCAGTCCTGACAAAACTCTACCATCTGGTGAGCAAGATGTATGAAACAGGCGAAATACCCTCAGACTTCAAGAAGAATATAATAATTCCAATCCCAAAGAAAGCAGGTGTTGACAGATGTGAAAATTACCGAACTATCAGCTTAATAAGTCACAGCTGCAAAATACTAACACGAATTCTTTACAGACGAATGGAAAAACTAGTAGAAGCCAACCTCGGGGAAGATCAGTTTGGATTCCGTAGAAACACTGGAACATGTGAGGCAATACTGACCTTACGACTTATCTTAGAAGAAAGATTAAGGAAAGGCAAACCTACGTTTCTAGCATTTGTAGACTTAGAGAAAGCTTTTGACAATGTTGACTGGAATACTCTCTTTCAAATTCTAAAGGTGGCAGGGGTAAAATACAGGGAGCGAAAGACTATTTACAATTTGTACAGAAACCAGATGGCAGTTATAAGAGTCGAGGGACATGAAAGGGAAGCAGTGGTTGGGAAGGGAGTAAGACAGGGTTGTAGCCTCTCCCCGATGTTGTTCAATCTGTATATTGAGCAAGCAGTAAAGGAAACAAAAGAAAAATTCGGAGTAGGTATTAAAATTCATGGAGAAGAAATAAAAACTTTGAGGTTCGCCGATGACATTGTAATTCTGTCAGAGACAGCAAAGGACTTGGAAGAGCAGTTGAATGGAATGGACAGTGTCTTGAAAGGAGGATATAAGATGAACATCAACAAAAGCAAAACAAGGATAATGGAATGTAGTCTAATTAAGTCGGGTGATGCTGAGGGAATTAGATTAGGAAATGAGGCACTTAAAGTAGTAAAGGAGTTTTGCTATTTGGGGAGCAAAATAACTGATGATGGTCGAAGTAGAGAGGATATAAAATATAGGCTGGCAATGGCAAGGAAAGCGTTTCTGAAGAAGAGAAATTTGTTAACATCCAGTATAGATTTAAGTGTCAGGAAGTCATTTCTGAAAGTATTCGTATGGAGTGCAGCCATGTATGGAAGTGAAACATGGACGATAAATAGTTTGGACAAGAAGAGAATAGAAGATTTCGAAATGTGGTGCTACAGAAGAATGCTGAAGATTAGATGGGTAGATCACGTAACTAATGGGGAAGTATTGAATAGGATTGGGGAGAAGAGATGTTTGTGGCACAACTTGACCAGAAGAAGGGATCGGTTGGTAGGACATGTTCTGAGGCATCAAGGGATCACCAATTTAGTATTGGAGGGCAGCGTGGAGGGTAAAAATCGTAGAGGGAGACCAAGAGATGAATACACTAAGCAGATTCAGAGGGATGTAGGTTGCAGTAGGTACTGGGAGATGAAAAAGCTTGCACAGGATAGAGTAGCATGGAGAGCTGCATCAAACCAGTCTCAGGACTGAAGACCACAACAACAACATATGAAACGTTTATAGGGGTACGCAGATTTATTCTCAACAGTACCACATTTGAGGAAAGTGTCTTAATAAAAGTCGCCAGCCTTGTTTTGAAAGGTTAAACTGCTCAGTCCTCCTAAAATCAACGATTTACATCCAGGAGCTGCCTAACTACGTTCAGAAGGATTCCGCGATTCGACCACTGGATTCGACAACGTACATCAGCGGTTGAGTAGGTATTAAAATCCATGGAGAAGAAATAAAAACTTTGAGGTTTGCCGATGACATTGTAATTCTCTCAGAGACAGCAAAGGACTTGGAAGAGCAGTTGAATGGAATGGATAGTGTCTTGAAAGGATGATATAAGATGAACATAAGAAAAAAGCAAAACGAGGATAATGGAATGTAGCCGAATTAAGTCGGGTGATGCTGAGGGTATTAGATTAGGAAATGAAACACTTAAAGTAGTAAAGGAGTTTTGCTATTTGGGGAGCAAATTAACTGATGATGGTCGAAGTAGAGAGAATATAAAATGTAGACTGGCAATGGGAAGGAAAGCGTTTCTGAAGAAGAGAAATTTGTTAACAAGGAGTAGAGATTTAAGTGACACGAACTCGTTTCTGAAAGTATTTGTATGGAGTGTATGGAAGTGAAACATGGACGATAAATAGTTTAGACAGGAAGAGAATAGAAGCTTTAGAAATGTGGTGCTACAGAAGAATGCTGAAAATTAGATGGGTAGATCGCATAACTAATGAGGACGTGTTGAAGAGGATTGGGGAGAAGAGAAGTTTGTGTCACAACTTGACTAGAAGAAGGGACCGGTTGCTAGGACATGTTCTGAGGCATCAAGGGATCACCAATTTAGTATTGGAGGGCAGCGTGGAGGGTAAAAATCGTAGAGGGAGACCAAGAGATGAATACACCAAGCAGATTCAGAAGGATGTAGGTTGCAGTAGGTACTGGGAGATGAAGAAACTTGCACAGGATAGAGTAGCATGGAGAGCTGCATCAAACCACAACAACAACGTCAGCGGTAATTGTAACACTCACTACTTTCACATATTCCAGTGATTATTTCCACTAAGACAAAACAGACTCTGACACTAGTTTCAGAAACATACAAAATCACCACACTTCAAGCTTCCACATGGGCAAATATAATTTTTTGGCTTCAGTTACACCACTGCAAATCCGTTTCTTTCATTATACACCAGCTAACCTAGATGTTCTATGTCCGCCCAATGAAAGTAATCTTCCTGCCATGCGCATTCATGGTCACTACAACTGTATACTCGCTTGGAAAACTGAAAAATTACTAAGTAAAATTCCACAAACCCGTGCATGGGAACTTACTTCCCAACTCTCACACGATTTAAATATTGGAAAAAATAACTTCGTTAATGAGTAAGGGTCACTATCTACCGTCCACAAAACGCTTCAAAGCGTTGAATCGGCCCTATATTACGCGTGACTTGTTTTTTAAATATCTGCAACGGCTGACAGGTTGCGTCTCAGTCTCTCGACCTCAAAGCAGCTCTATGTCTTTTACTTTACATTCAAGCATTTCGTCCAGTCAGCCTCAGGAGCAAAACGCGGGCATTCTGACTGCCACTAGTAGCACTCCCCTGCATAGCGCTGCCTCTGACCAATACTTCCTGCCATCATAGCGAAAGGAGAAGTTTTAATCAGTGTAGTAGCCTCCGACTGCAAACCACTTAAACTATGGAAAGACCTTCTCATGAAGCCAGCTCTGTCATCCCTAATAGCTAAAAGACTAGTTACAACATGAGATGCTTTGTCGAAAATATTTTGAACTTTTTTGTGCCAAACTTGTTACTCTATTGGTACCGTTTATTCCATAAAACTGGCAAGCAAAAACCATATGCCTCTTATTGTATGATTCATTAACAGTAAAAACAAAGATTACAGTCCCAGGAGCCTAACTTTCCGCTCTTTCCATTCTATCGTATGATGTGTCACTGTTGCATACATACTCAGATTTTTGGTATGGTTGGACACGTTATTCAGAAGAATATTGTGTTCTCTTCGTCTTTAGAAGTGTATGCGGCTATGTTATATAAATAACCTGCATCAAGAAACTAAAAGAGAAGACAAAGCTCAACTTCATTAATCCCGATGACCTGTTATTTCTATTAACTGATTTTAATATGACATGTTCCAGGTTCTCTTCTGATAAACGCATTAAGGCTCAAAGTGCCCGTTTTACTCAAACTTGGGAATTACGGGAGAAGAAGGTTATTCAAAACAGTGCTGATGTACAGAAAATGCACAGCCTAAATACAACAGGCATGGGCGCACACACACACACACACACACACACACACACACACACACACACACACATACAGACAAAGAGGGGGAGAGAGAGAGAGAGAGAGAGAGAGAGAGAGAGAGATAGATAGAGAGAGAGAGACTGACAGCAGCGCTGTGGAGTGTAAAAGCACAGGGCGATTTAATTATGCATCCAGGTATCGCTCGCTTGCGGATCTCGAGTACGTTGCCTTCCGAGAAGAGGTCTTTGTGATGCTATTACCGACACAGTGCTACAATTAGCGACAAAAATCAATATCTTCATTCGAGTTGGAGGACATCCGTTAGTTGACCAGCACAGTGGAGAGTAATAGAAATTTTTCGTCGTAGTACTTCGTGAAAATATAATGAATTACAAAAAAGAAAGCTATTCATTCTTTTTAAAGGGAAGTATGAGTTTTGCTCCATTAAATTAATCAGTATTCTAATCACGTACAGAAAATATAAGTAGTAATTTTACATTAAACTTAGCGAGGGGACACATGGTTTATGACACAGCTTGTAACCGTTAGGAGTTGTCACTCTCTTGTCAAACTGTACTTAAGCAGATTTTCGCAGATTTCCTTAAATCATGCATTGTTAACATCGAAATGAAAACTTTTTTCTTGTATTGAGCCTAGGTTCCGCCTCCAAAGATCTCGATTACGCTGCGATCTTATTCTGTAAGTTCTTTTTCAACACAAGAAGAAAGTCAGTTGTAAATCACTTTCAATGCTTTTATGCTGAATTGTTCCAAGAAAAGATTGATAAAATGCAGCGACCTGCTGTATCTCCAGAGGAAGACTATTTGACGGGCACCTGTGGCTGAGCGGATCTAGGCGCTTCAGTCAGGAACCGCGCTGCCGCTACAGTCGCCGGTTCGAATCCTGCCTCGGGCATGGATGTGTGTGACTGCGGGACTTAGCCGTTGTGAGTTGCTCTACTCTCCTCCATTGTTATGAAGACTTGGATACCTCTCCATCTGCTCACTGGGAGCCAAACTGATAGTATTGGTGCACTGTCGAACTGTTGCTGTTGTGTCACGGCTGTCAAGATTTATTAATATATGAGGTTAAATGTTATTGACACAAGAAGTGTCGTGGACGCTATGAGAAGAGAAGAAATGTTGTTAACAAGTAAGACACAGGCCTCGTGCTGCATATGACCAACAGAAAGTAGAGGAAGCCACAGTAGCAGTCTTTTTTGGGTCGACAACATGCTGTAAGCAATGAAAATAGCTACGCCCAGCTAAACGATGCCAAAAAAAAGGAAGTGCTGGCCCATGTGGGATGTTTATAGACTATTTCCGGAAGTTTGAGAAGATACTAGGTAGATTTCGTGCATTGACAGGATCTTCAATGGATTAAAGAGTCGCTGAGTCGTATCCATAGTCATCACCAGGACGCAGACGACTTTTCGGGAACCATCACTATAAAGCGACAGTTCAGTGATGCTACAGTACCATGAAAAAACTATACATATTCGAGGGAGGCATTGATTTTCCGAAAACTATCTCACCACAGTTCTTACGTTGAGCTTTCTACATGTTAGTAAAGAACAAGCTGTGTGGAGTTTTTCTCTAGAAGTAGCGAAGAGTAACAGTATTTTTATAGTCAGAATATACAGAGGAACAAGCGCCGCCTTACACTTGTCTCCACGTGTCTAGTCGTTTGAGTCGCAACGATAAGTAATTGCACAGTTTCTGTGTGTAAGAAACTAGGGTTGTCTCGCCCTCGTCTCTTTATCTTGAGTCGAGTATTTGATACTATAATCTGAACGAGTCGCTTGCAAAGCAATCGTAAAAGGTAGCAAAGCATTTAAAAGGGTAGTACTCAGGGACTGTAGGTTGCTATACTGGTAGAGTGTAATTCTCGATGGACAAATGTCACTGTTAGACAACTCTCAGAGTAAGGTGAATTATTGAAAAACGAAGTGTTCTTAAATTGTACTTCAAAGTGTTTGCACTCTCAATGATGTCCTACAAACTTCTCCTTTCCGTTTCAGTGTCACCTCTTCTAAATACGAGGGTTATTCCTTAAGTACAAAATATTGAAAAACACAGCCCTCAGTCGCGAACACAATTAATTTGTGACCTAGGTATCGGTGTCACAAGGGACACCTTCTTCGGACAAAATTAAAACTACACTCCTGGAAATTGAAATAAGAACACCGTGAATTCATTGTCCCAGGAAGGGGAAACTTTATTGACACATTCCTGGGGTCAGATACATCACATGATCACACTGACAGAACCACAGGCACATAGACACAGGCAACAGAGCATGCACAATGTCGGCACTAGTACAGTGTATATCCACCTTTCGCAGCAATGCAGGCTGCTATTCTCCCATGGAGACGATCGTAGAGACGCTGGATGTAGTCCTGTGGAACGGCTTGCCATGCCATTTCCACCTGGCGCCTCAGTTGGACCAGCGTTCGTGCTGGACGTGCAGACCGCGTGAGACGACGCTTCATCCAGTCCCAAACATGCTAAATGGGGGACAGATCCGGAGATCTTGCTGGCCATGGTAGTTGACTTACACCTTCTAGAGCACTTTGGGTGGCACGGGATACATGCGGACGTGCATTGTCCTGTTGGAACAGCAAGTTCCCTTGCCGGTCTAGGAATGGTAGAACGATGGGTTCGATGACGGTTTGGATGTACCGTGCACTATTCAGTGTCCCCTCGACGATCACCAGTGGTGTACGGCCAGTGTAGGAGATCGCTCCCCACACCATGATGCCGGGTGTTGGCCCTGTGTGCCTCGGTCGTATGCAGTCCTGATTGTGGCGCTCACCTGCACGGCGCCAAACACGCATACGACCATCATTGGCACCAAGGCAGAAGCGACTCTCATCGCTGAAGACGACACGTCTCCATTCGTCCCTCCATTCACGCCTGTCGCGACACCACTGGAGGCGGGCTGCACGATGTTGGGGCGTGAGCGGAAGACGGCCTAACGATGTGCGGGACCGTAGCCCAGCTTCATGGAGACGGTTGCGAATGGTCCTCGCCGATACCCCAGGAGCAACAGTGTCCCTAATTTGCTGGGAAGTGGCGGTGCGGTCCCCTACGGCACTGCGTAGGATCCTACGGTCTTGGCGTGCATCCGTGCGTCGCTGCGGTCCGGTCCCAGGTCGACGGGCACGTGCACCTTCCGCCGACCACTGGCGACAACATCGATGTACTGTGGAGACCTCACGCCCCACGTGTTGAGCAATTCGGCGGTACGTCCACCAGGCCTCCCGCATGCCCACTGTACGCCCTCGCTCAAAGTCCGTCAACTGCACATACGGTTCACGTCCACGCTGTCGCGGCATGCTACCAGTGTTAAAGACTGCGATGGAGCTCCGTATGCCACGGCAAACTGGCTGACACTGACGGCGGCGGTGCACAAATGCTGCGCAGCTAGCGCCATTCGACGGCCAACACCGCGGTTCCTGGTGTGTCCGCTGTGCCGTGCGTGTGATCATTGCTTGTACAGCGCTCTCGCAGTGTCCGGAGCAAGTATGGTGGGTCTGACACACCGGTGTCAATGTGTTCTTTTTACCATTTCCAGGAGTGTAAATGTTACAGCATAACGTACCAAGAAATACGAAAGATGTGGTCATACCTGACAGCGTCATATAGTCAGAATTAAAATAAAGTGCAACAGAGGCGCAAGGCCCTAGGGTCTGCCATGTGTCCTCTGCTACAGTCAGCCATGGGGCATTGGAATTGAGTAGTAGGAAAAGGAAAATAAGGAAAAGTAATGGGTGAATGTGGACTGGGGGTAAGGAACAAAAGAGGAGGCCTTTTGCAAAGAGCATAACTGAATCATCGCTAACACTTGGTTTAAGAATCATGAAGGAAGGCTGTGTAAGTGGAAGAGACCTGGAGACACCAGAAGGTTTCAGCTTGATTATATAATGGTAAGCTTGAGTATTTAATGGTTTTAATCTCTGCTAGCACCAGAGGGAGCGTATCAAGAAATTAAGATTCCGCCTCAGAGCAGCCAAATTAAGCAGTCGACGAGTAAGCGGGCCACCAGCAGGTGGGCTCCACATCGACAGTGATGGGATCCTCACGTCGGAGAATAAGGCCTTGGGTCAGACAAGTGTAGCGAATGCAGAGTCGACAGAGAACGGTGGATTCTCGCAGGAAATACTGCCACGCGGTAGTGGTCTCCTTAAGTGTCCTCAGTTTGATTGGGGATATCAGGACAGACCATTCTGAGTTCCAGTTTTCCAGCAATATAAGGCGTATAAACGACCAAAGATCTGGTTCTTGCATACCCATATTCAGAATAGGTACCCTGGAGGCCAGCTTGGCCAACCAATCAGCTTGTTCATTTCTCGAAATTCCAGCATGAGTGGGAGTCCAAACGATAACGACTGGCTATCCAGCTTGTTGGAGGTCAGGGAGAAGATCATGGATAGCCATAAGCAGTGGGTGAGGAGAGTGGCTCAGTGGCTCTATAGTCTGAGTCACTACTAGGATACTTTTGCTAGTGCAGGAACGAACTTGGCTAAAGGCTAGTTTAATGGCCAGCAATTCAGCAGTGAAAACACTGCAACCGTTTGGCAGAGAGTGGACTTCACTGCACTGAGGGCATATGTGTATCCAAAGCCAGTTCGTCCGTCGACTGTTGAGCCGTCGGTGAATACCACTTCTGAATCTGAAAACTTCTCAAAGACAACCAAGAACAGGCAGTGAAAAATAGAGGGTTAGCGGAACCTTTTGGACCAAAGGAGACTTCGAGACAAAACCGAGGTGGGGCACTAGCCATTGTGGCAGATCCGATGTCTCCCTGACCAGTCGTGACAGTGGAAGAAGATTCAGTTTCTGACAGACATTGAGGAGTGCATCAGTTGTAAACCCAGTTATGGATAACTTTTGGGGGTGGTGGAGCTCCCTTCCTGGGAAAGGAAATGGTAGTTGGGTTGTTCAGGAAGCTACAAACGAGTGTAGCGTAACTCAGCGACTATTATTGGCGCTTGATAAGTGTTGGAGGGACTCTAGCCACGAATAATATGCTTTACACAGGGCTAGTTCAGAAGGCCCCTGTCGCTAATTGGACCCCAAAATAATGAATGGTGTCCAAAATCCGCAGTGCTGAGGATTATGCTGAACACTATTCAAGACTTCCACAATCAAGAAGGAACAAAATCAGGGCTTTGTAGAGCCTCAAAAGGGTACAGCGATCGAAACCCCGCTAATGTTGCTGAGGCAGCGAAGAGTACTGAGGTGACGCTGTATTGTTGCCTGGAAATGGAAAAAAAATGCAACAAATATTTTCTTGCGTCTGAAAAGACACGATGTGACTAAACCACAGAATCCAACAAACTAAAATAATAGTCGTATTTTCAATGCAACAAAATCAAAGAATATACGATATTCTTCGTTAACATTAATTGTGTAAAATGTTCGCCGGCCGAAGTAGCCGTGCGGTTAAAGGCGCTGCAGTCTGGAACCGCAAGACCGCTACGGTCGCAGGTTCGAATCCTGCCTTGGGCATGGATGTTTGTGATATCCTTAGGTTAGTTAGGTTTAACTCGTTCTAAGTTCTAGGGGACTAATGACCTCAGCAGTTGAGTCCCATAGTGCTCAGAGCCATTTGAACCATTTGTAAAATGTTCAAATGTGTGTGAAACCTTATGGGACTTACTGCTAAGGTCATTAGTCCCTAAGCTTACACACTACTTAACCTAAATTATCCCAAGGACAAACACACACACCCATGCCCGAGGGAGGACTCGAACCTCCGCCGGGACCAGCCGCACAGACCATGACTGCAGCGCCTAGACCGCTTGGCTAATCCCGCGCGGCAATTGTGTAAGAACTGTGATACTATAACAGTTACTTCTGTTCGAGTCCTTGGAAAAATAAGATACGAACTTGTACGCTTACATTTTGTTACGTGGATGAAAAGGTCTGGGATATAATAATTTCTGTTTGTTATCCAAAAATATAATTATTGGTCGTTAATATAGAATAACTGATATTATTTAATGTTCATATGTGTGTAATGCACTTTTTTTCCGAGTTGCTGCCATTTTCAGTGTAGCAGACGTACGTTAATTGTTGGCAACAATTGCTGCAACATTCTCTAAATTCACTTGAAACTGGGATTACAATGGGTGAGAGGCCATGGCTGTGGCTTTCGTATGGTGCCCTGTAGGTGACTCTCAACAACATCCGTACTAGAGGAGTGATAATGAAATCAAAAATCGTCGGAATAAGAGGAGGACGATACCAAGGACCCCACAGCTGCTGCTAGACCACTGATGGCCACCGGAAAGAGACACTCATTACAGAGCCCTTCCGGACCACGTTCTCCAGGATATGGGGGGTACTGAGTGAAGCATCCACTTGAACCCGGATTCTCTGCCTCGTGATGACTGGGTGTTGTGTGACGTCTTTAGGTTAGTTAGGTTTAAGTAATTCTAAGTTCTAGGGGACTGATGACCATAGATGTTAAGTCCCATAGTGCTCAGAGCCATTTTGAACCATTTTGAACCCGGATCGTACGCTATGACTGGAAGTTCTTGACAAAAATTGGGTCGGGCCACGGATACCCCACTTACGTTATGTTGTAAGGATGTCGTGTCATAAGCCTTCCGTAGGTCGAAAAAGACAGCGATGAGTCCCGACGACATGCAAAGCCCATCCGGATGATGGACTCCAGGTGTACCAAATTACCACCAGTGGAGCTGCCTTCGCGAAAACAGCCATGAGATGCACTCGAAAGGTCTCGAGATTCAAGGAGCCACCACAGCCGCTTGCTCATCAATGCATTCGAGCAACATACAGAGTACGTCAACAAGGCTGATTGGTTGATAACTGTCTGTAGGGTGTTCTTACACGGTTTCAGTAGCAGAACTATCGCGCTTTCCCGCCTCTGAGATGGGAACTCACCCTCGTTCCACATCCGACTAAAGGGGGCAAGGATGTGGCGCTGACAGATGTTTCAGCCTTTGGTTGTGGATGAGCGCTGAAGAGTTCCCATTCAGTGAATGGAGCATTATATTGCTCTAGGGTGGCGGGTGATAAAAGATAAGAGCATTCGCTCCACCTACTGTTTTATGAGCCGAAAGGCGGGGTGGTAATTCTCATACGCAGACGCGCGATCATAATGCTCCGCAGAATATTCGGCGACAGCGTTACCTAGGGAAATACTTGGCACACCTGCAAGGGACTGGAAGCCGTAGAGGCGCCTGATACTTGCCCATACTTGTGTTGGGGAGGTACGTGATCCAATGGCTTGCTTTCGTCGTTTTATGGGGTAGCGGACGCAGGCACGGAGCCTCTGATCTCTGAACTACTGACCGAAGTCATTTTTCGTTAGTACAATGTTATACACAGTCTTAAAACTATTGCTGTTGTCACTTACATAAATTAAAAAAAAAAAAAACAACTTTTGGCAGCCAAGCTAGTGACTCAAGTCAAGCGCCATTTGCTGGCTAGAAATTCACAAATTTGGCAATAAACTTTTCATAGCTGTGAAAAATCACACAGCTTGCGCTATTTTACAGATTTTTTCTACGTTGGACTACCCCAGCATAAGACGCATTGGTACTGTTCTGCGCAGCTGCATTGCAACGTGCCTGAAACCTAAAGCAATCGGTAATAGACGAGTGCTTCCAGGGCGCCACTTCCCGCTTGCAGTGTGTCTCGCTGTGGCGACCGCGGTTTGTCTACTTGGGGCGGTGCCGGCGCCGTCTCCTGGGACGCGAGAACAGCCCCGCCTGGGGCGCCGCCGTCCATCCCGGTAATGTGGCCACAAATCGCCGGACCCGCCCCTACTCCGCTGCATATGGAGCCGTCCACGATATGCAGCTGCAGTCGGGAGCTCATCACAGTGACACATCGCCCTATTCCCGGCGTTTTTATCGGTTTTAATACACCGCGCACACTTGACTTATGGGTGGCAGTGGACGACAGCGTATATCAGTGGGAATATTTTGTCGTTCCACAATATTTATTACTGCCTTGCTATCATAATAAGAAAATCCAGGCGGAATGCCGTGACAATTTGAAAGTGCGGCGTACATGGAAACACAGGCACTTAACACAACAACAGAAATACTGATGCAAATACCGTAGGAGTACAAATGACAACTTCATGAATATATCCGGAATTGTATGAAGTGAATATTTTCACTAGGCATAACCTGAGGTAGTTTTAGTCATATTGCGTCGATTTTATGCAATGTTCCCCCGTTGGATTTACAAGTGAAAAGGCACTACTAATATGTTACATCCGAGGCCAATTTAAGCTGTCTTTTTAAAGTAATGTATTCACCTGGATTTCCCAACACAAAGGTTGCAGTTTTTGTCTGGGCACTTGAGATAAATCACAGACGTTCTGGGTACGGACTAAAAAAATGATGACACTGAACATAACATGTGATAGAGACAAACGAGACTACAATATGTTTTCTCGAAACATTTGGAACAATCACTATATACTGTCTTAGTGTAAGTCAGAGATGTGGTCGATCTGTCCAACAGTCGATGTCTCGTATTCCCCACACGGTACAGTTACTTGATTTTATTATAAATGAGCAGACTGAAATATTGCGTTTTGTGTACGTATAATACGCAACCAGTCACATTTAGAATTTAATACGAGTTACTGTACCATTAACTGTTTACTGTTTACTTTGAAACCAAGTACACCTATACACTGGATAAAATGTTCATTATCGAAGTAAAATTCTCATAGATACCACGAAGTATTTCACTCTAAGTATCCTAAAACTAACTACCTTCCAGTTTCGTAATCATTTCGGTAACTAAGACCCTAGCGTCTAGCTTCACATGGTCCAGAAAATAATGTTCCCGTAACACTTGCATCTAATGATGAACCTGCAGCGGTTCGAAAACTAATTAATGGTATCAAATTCTAAAAACCCTTGCTTGCATTTTATGCCTACATCTACCACCAATTTAAATTATAGCTGCAGCACGTCATCTGCAATGGGTATAATGAAGAACTGAAACGCTATAACGACAGTACTGAGCTTTTCCGTCTTGCGTTCTTATTTCGTTGCTATACTTATTCATTTATATTTATATATTTTCACTTGTCTTTGACCAGCTATCTTAAGGCCCTTCTTCACTCACCTTAGCCACTGGTTTTAGAATGTGAATGGTTTTACACATAATACGTAGATTTGTGTTTATGACAATTTGTAAGGGCGTCAGCCACCCCAAATTAGTCGAATTACAAAGTTATTTGTGAGAATCTCTCATGTGGACAGCAGCAGAAGCACAGCGGACACAATTAGAACACCACTGTTGCTATATTCGTGCCCAGAGTTGCACTTAGAATGAATTGATTTAGGTTTCCGCTTTACATGAAGCGTCATGTATTGCGCGTTAGATTAATACTGCTGAATGCAAGTCTCCAAAACCTCATAACGTAAATTGTCTGCAGGTACGATACGGTTAGAAACGCAGCGAAGCAGTCTGGCTAGATCCAGGTGTAATGAACAGCGCCTCTCCTCTCCGGAAACAGTGGCATCTCCGCTACTGTTCGTGCAAACCTAGCACAAGTCCGCGGCATGCCCAACTTGGCAGCACGCGTAACTTTCCACAGGAAGGAACTGTGGTTCGGACGTCAGTAGAATTACATTTATCCATTCACATTAATGTACGTGAAGCGCATTCGCGAACAAGGCATTTGGCTTAGAAAATTTGTGGGCTAGAGACCTTTGCGTGCAAAATTTATTACATTTAACTCGTTTTATGGTTGTTGACCCGTTATACAATGAGAGCTGCAAATGTTACGAATTTTTGAGTTCATTTAATCATTTAGTGTCACTTTTCTTTCTGGCTTGTTTTTAGTTAACTGTACCAATTTCCTGATGATAACATTGTTCTACATGTAAACATCAGTAACCTCGAGTTGAAACAAAGTGCCGTCGTAGCCCAGCTCGCAAATATGCTTTGCTGAGGTGTTATTCAACTAGCACGTATCCATCACACTGGTACTTTATGAAATGTTCATAACAATTTTTTGGAAAGCAAGAAGGATCCTCTAGTTTACGAAGGAGTTCTGTCTTGAATGATTATGTCACTCGATGTGAAGACATACTGTGTGCGTCACATCATTCGAGTTCGAATAAACTAGGTCAATCATTCATGCTGACTTCGTTTACATAACCCACTAAATGGTATACACTGAACTGTGTGATAAAAGGGAAGAACAAGGAATTCTGTCATACCACAACGTAGAACAGAAATTGTTACCTATCTAATGCTTCATACATAGCGGCAGAAATGAAACAAAGGAAATCTGTCCTAAATCAATAAGTAAAAAAAAAGTGTTCAAAACTGTGAAAAACGCAGAATGTATTGTGCAAAAGATATCAGTGGATAAAGAATTTAAAAATACTAAAATATCATAGTCTAGTACGGCAGCTCAATTAATTGCCAATACGAAGATTTTCGGGGAGCCTGACATTTATATCTGACGTAAGGTTTTGAAGCTCAAAAACGACAGAACCATCGTATCTTCCATTAATACATAGGTTTTCTTGTATCCGGGTCCGTGACTGGTTTTTGAGACAAGGGAAAGGCGACTATATTCCGACTCCAGGACAGCTTTCCATGCTAAACCAGTAAGTAGAACAGTTTATACGTTGATCTGCAATTTTGCTTAATTTCGTGGTAAAATTAAAGAAATGGCGCAGACTACCTGCTAACTTTGAGTTTTTGATACAAATCCATGGGTCTCAAAATTACAACACATGACGATCAGCGGCGAGATATCAGTCTAATAATTATTGAAGAATGTTCACTATTTTAACAAGATATCAGATGCGTTTCAACTACAGTTTTTTTGTCTGAGATGATGAGATACTTTCATCACCTACTCGTTCACTTATTTTCAATTAATGAAAATTGTATTTATGAATTTTAGCTTGGGAAATGAAACAACGTTTTGTATCCCAAGAAGGAATTACGACTCCCACCTTTGAAAACAATTGTCAAAGTTAATATCCGCTTGAATATTAAAGTAGATAGTTAATGATTCATACTAGTGTTATATACACAAGCCTGCTCGAGGCAATATTTATCCACCTTAGGTATTTCCTTTTTGGTGAGTTTGTTTCTGAGAGATATGATATTTAATCCTCACCGCATCCATTTAGAATTGTAGTAGCTCTGTTAGTTTTTACTATTCCTTCTTTGTATTCTTTTCCCATAGTCACAGATGGAAATTCTTTGAGATTCAGTATAAAAATGCAAGTTGTTTGCTAGGCGTCATCTACACCTTCAGGGTTACACTGCAGATCACATTACAGTGCTTGAAAGATGGTTCACTCAGAATATTTATCGATCGTTAGAAGTGATAACATCAAGCGCAAAATATGAAGCGATAAGTCGTCCCATGCTATCTCTGATCTATGTGATTTTATCACAATGTTTATTTCTTTCTTTCTTGGTGGGAGTCAACAAAACGTTTTCTTAACATTTCACAACTGGGATTCACAGTCATGCAAAATTTTTTGAAAGGCGTCATGTTTACGCCAGCGACTGTTAAACTTTTTATTTACACTATTACAATTTCAGCCTTAGGCCATTATCAAGTGCTGACGTTTTGGCTTTAAGCCATGTAAACTTCCTACAGTATAGACATGGTTTAAAGCCAAAACATCTGCACTTGATAATGGCCTAAGGCCGAGATTGCAATAGTGGAAATAAAATGTTTAACAGTCACTGGCGTAAACATGATGTCTTTTAAAATGTTTTGTCATTCTGAGGAGAAAGTTGGTGAGTACCATTTCGTGAAAAGATCTCATCACAACGAAAAAGTCTTTATTCCAATGACTGTCTCCCTAAGTCGCGTATCATGTCCATGAGTATCTCTCCCCTGCTTCTCATTATACAGTAACTGCCCTGGTTTAAATTTTTTAAAGGTCGTCCGTGAATCGTAACTTGTAAGGACCCAGTAATGCGTTGCGTTATTCCAGGAGGGGAGAGCCAAATGTGTTGTAGGGAGTTTCAATAGATTATTTGTGTTCTACAAATAAAATGCAGTCCTGATTCGTCTTCCACGCAACATTTTATATGTGATGGTTGCAGTTTAAGTTGTTCGTAACTGCGGTCCCTAGGTTTTTAACTGAATTGACAGCATTTAAATTTGTGTTCTTTAATATGTAACCGAAGTTTAATGGTTGTTCGTTAGTACTCATGTGGAGAACCTCATTCTTTGTGTTATTCAGGGTCAACTATTATTTATCACATCATAAAGATATCTTGTCGAAGTAATTTTTCAATTCCTTTTGACCTTCTGATGAGTGCTAGACGGTAAACGACAGCATAATATACAAAATATTTAATGGGACGGCTCAGATAATCTCATAAATCGAACATATAGGTTAGGAAGAAAGGACCTATAACAATTCAGTGTGGAAACTCTACATCTACATCTACATGCATACTCTGCAAATCACATTTAAGTGCCAGACAAAGGGTTCATCGAACAACCTTCAAAATTCTCTGTTATTCCATTCTCGTATAGCGTGCGAAAAGATTGAACAAATATTTCTTTCCGTACGAGCTCTGATTTCACTTATTTTATCGTGGTGATCGTTCATCCCTATGTAGGTCGGTGTCAGCAAAATATTTTCGCTTTCGGAGGAGAAAGTTGGTGATTAGAGTTTCGTGAGAAGATTCCGTCCCAACGAAGACCGCCTTTTTCTCTAATGATGTCCAGCCCAAATGCTGCATCATTTCTGTGACACTCTCTCTCGTATTTCGCGATAATACAAAACGTGCTGCCTTTCTTTAAACTTTTTCGATGTACTCCGTTAGTTCTATCTGGTAAGGATCCCACACCACGCAGCAGTATTCTAAAAGAGGAGTGACAAGCGTAGTGTAGGCAGTCTCCTTAGTAGGTCTGTTTCATTTTCTAAGTGTCCTGCCAATAAAACACAGTCTTTGGTTAGCCTTCCCCACAACAATTTCTGTGTGTTCCTTCCAATTTAAGTTATTCGTAATTGTAATACGTAGGCGTTTAGTTGAATTTACGGCTTTTAGATTAGACTGATTTATCGTGTAACCGAAGTTTAACGAGTTCCTTTTAGCGCTCATGTGGATGACCTCACACTTTCGTTATTTAGGGTCAACTGCCAATTTTTGCACCATTGAGATACATCGTTTTGCAATTTGTTCTGCTCTTCTGATGACTTTATTAGTCGATAAACGAGGACGTCATCTGCAAATAACCTAAGACGGCTGCTCAGATGGTCTCCCAAATCGTTTATATAGATAAGGAACAGCAAAGGGCCTATAACACTACCTTTAGGAACGCCAGAAATCACTTCCGTTTTACTAGCTGACTTTCCGTCAATTACTACGAATGTGACCTCTTTGACAGGAAGTCACACATACAGTCACATAACTGAGACGATATTCCATAAGCACGCAATATCACTACGAGCAGCTTGTATGGTACAGTGACAAAAGCCTTCCGGAAATCCAGATATTCGGAATCGATCTGAAATCCCTTGTCAATAGCACTCAACACTTCATGCGAATAAAGAGCTAATTGTGTTTCACAGGAACGATGTTTTCTAAACCCATGTTGACTGTGTGTCAATAGACTGTTTTCTACGAGGTAATTCATAACGTTCGAACACAATATAAGTTCCAAAATCCTGCTGCATATCGACGTTAACGATATGGGTCTGTAATTTAGTTAATTACTCTTACTACCTTTCTTGAATATTGGTGTGACCTGTGCAACTTTCCAGTCTTTGGGTACTGATCTTTCGTCGAGCGAATGGTTGTATATGATCGTTAAGTATGGAGCTAATGCATCAGTATACTCCGAAGGGAACGTAATTGGTATACAGTGCGGACCAGAATACTTGCTTTTATTAAGTGATTTAAGATGCTTCACTACTCCGAGGGTATTGTTTTCTACGTTACTCATGTTGGCAACTGTTCTCGATTCGAATCCTGGAATATTTACTTCGTCTTCTTTTGTGAAGGCATTTCGGAAGGCTGTGTTTAGTAACTCTGCTTTGGTAGTACTGTCTTCGATAGTAGCTCCATTGCTATAGCGTAGTGAAGGCATTGATTGTTTCTTGCCGCTAACATACTTCACATACGACTAGAATCTCTTTGTATTTTCTATCAGGTTTCAGGACAAAGTTTCTTTGTGGAAACTGTTATAAGCATCTCGCATTGAAGTCCGCGCTAAATTTCGAGCTTCTGTAAAAGATCGCCAAACTTGGGGATTTGGCGTCTATTTAAATTTGGCATGTTTGTTTCGTTGTTTCTGCAACAGTGTTCTAACCCGTTTTGTGTACCAAGGAGGATCA
Organism: Schistocerca piceifrons; assembly: GCF_021461385.2. Classification (NCBI taxonomy): domain Eukaryota; kingdom Metazoa; phylum Arthropoda; class Insecta; order Orthoptera; family Acrididae; genus Schistocerca; species Schistocerca piceifrons. The sequence goes on from NC_060138.1 coordinate 806,449,537, forward strand.
GCTCCGCAGCGGAGTGTGCGCTGATATGAAACTTCCTGGCAGATTAAAACTGTGTGCCCGACCGAGACTCGAACTCGGGACCTTTGCCTTTCGCGGGTAAGTGCTCTACCAACTCAGCTACCGAAGCACGGCTCACGCCCGGTACTCACAGCTTTACTTCTACCAGTATCTCGCCTCCTACCTTCCAAACTTTATAGAAGTTCTCCTGCGATCCTTGCAGAACTAGCACTCCTGAAAGAAAGGATATAGCGGAGACATGGCTTAGACACAGCCAGGGGGATGTTTACAGGACGAGATTTTCACTCTGCAGCGAAGTTTGCGCTGATATGAAACTTCCTGGCAGATCAAAACTGTGTGCCCGACAGAGACTCGAACTTGGGACCTTTGCCTTTCGCGGGCAAGTGCTCTACCATCTTTTTTTTTCTTTTTATTTGTTTCTTCTTAATATTAATTAAAGGTAATGAATCTTCCTCTTGCTAATGGAAAGATAAGTATATTAAAATAAACTGAAACGTGAAGTCTCTCATCTTCATAAGGAAAACATAAAATCTTGCATCCCCTTGAAAAAGTTTTTTTTAGAACTTAAAGCTTCTCCGCATATGGCATAAGATAATTAAAAAAAATAAAATACATAAAACTTGATGTCTAATTTCTTCATGAGGATGTAGTCCGGTGCGTCTTGCCACGGACTTGATTCCTTTTCTGCAGTGTCTCGTGAAAGGATCGAAGACATTCCGGTTCCAGGTATCTGTAATCGTGCAAGGCTGACATCTCTGAATTCCATACTAATCTTAATCTGTTATTGTTCTCTGTATAATTTTATTCCATGATTCTATTTAGGAAGCATGCGTAATTTTTTTTGTAGTCTTTCGTCCGCATGAGATGATGGTGCTGAGTCGTTAGATACACCCAGTAATCTTCTTTGCTTTTATTTTCTGCCTTCAAGATATAATGCACAGTGTGCCCTTTTAGCCAGTTAACAACATTTCTTTTCGTATCAGGATATGGCACTGCGTCTGGAGTCAGAAAATCTGCGGCGGTGAAAACGGTTGGAGATGTTCTGTTAACGGTCGCTAATTTCTGCTTAACTATATGCCACATGTCTCTTACTCTTTCACACACGAATCGGTGTTCTTCAGTGTCAAGAAGGTTGCATGACGCACACAAGGGCGAATTCGTGAGATGTATAGCATGCAATTTGGAATTAGTTGATATTTTCCTGTTGACTGTATTATACCAAGTTGCTTTCACCTTAGAGGGTAAGTTCCGATCGTGGATATTTTTCCAAATTGCAGACCAGTCGTTGTTGGGGTATTTTCTTTCAATAATATTTCCTTCGTTAGCTTCCATCAAATATGTATAGATGTCCTTTACTCTCGTCAACTGCTGTTCTGAGGGCCTCGAGGAGATATAACTGTACTCAACGAGAAAAGTTTTCAGGTGACAAAGACCAGCTGGTATATGCTTCACATCTATTGGCGGCTGCATGCTTGTTGGAGCAATTTCATTCAGCAAGTGGGCCGTTAAGCTGTCGGGCATCTGTTTCCATTGCTTGCACATTCGACACACATATAACGCTCGTGACCTGTAAACGACATCAACAAGGTTTAAACCTCCTTTCCTTGTTGGGAGTGTTAGTGTATTGAACTTCACTTTGAAAATGTTGCCTTGGCATACAAAGCTTCCTATCGCGGATAAAATTCTTCTGGCTGTTTCTAATGGCAGCGGAAAAGCTTGGACAACATAGTTAAGTTTGGATGTTATATACACATTTACTAGTTTGATTTTCTGTACCTCGTCCAGTTGCCTCATACTGTTTCCTTGTACAGATGCTCGTATGCTTGCAAGTAGTTTTTTATAATTGACGGCAATAGTGTGTTGGATGTTGCTCCTAAATTCAATACCCAAACATTTCAATGTGGATACTTCCGTCAATTGTCCCTGATTTTGCATGGATATTCCTCTGCCTAGGTTCATGATGCCTGACTTCCTTTTATTTAGTTTGGCGCCAGAAGCAAGTTCATATGTGTGTACAATCTGAAGAGCTTTCGCCACTTCATCTTCATTTATAACCAGGACGCCCTCATCATCTGCGTAGGCGTTGCACACTATTTTCTTGCCGTTTATACACAATCCTTGCAGGTGATGCGTGAGTGTCGCGAGGAGAGGTTCTATTGCTATTGCGAAAAGGGCCATTGACATTGGGTAACCTTGACGTACGGATCCAGTCAATTCAATCTCTCTACTTAGTTGTCTGTTTATCATTATTCGTGCTACACTGTTTTTCAGAATTTGTTGAATAATCCTCACGAATCGTGGTGGGAAGACCCATTACTTCCATGATACCAAGAAGATACTTATGATCGACTCTGTCAAACGCCTTCTCGAAGTCTAATGACACTAAAGCACATTTTATTCGGCATACATTTGCGGTTGATATTATATCCCTATATTCGCATATATTCTGATAGATGTTTCTGTCTTTGCCTACACATGTTTGGTACGTGCCAGTTACAGAGTTAATAACCATTTTTATTCTTCTTGCTAATACGCGGGCGATAATTTTGTAATCACTGTTGAGTAATGTTACTGGGCGAAGGTTTTCAATCGCTTTGCTAAGTGAGTTTTTAGGAATTAGAACTATGATCCCTTCAGGAAATTCTCTGGGAGCGGCAACAGTGCCACTCATGATTTCGTTGTACATACATAGCAACTTGCTTTTCATTTGTGGCCAGAACACTTGGTAGAATTCCACGGGGATACCGTCAGGTCCTGGAGACTTATTTTTAGGACTCTGTGCTATTGCGTCTTTCAATTCGTCCTCTTCTATTTCGGCAATGAGATTTTCTACTTGCTCTGTACTAATTCGTCCCGATACGTTTCTAACAAGATCACGCCGCGCCTCGTCGACGGTAGGTTTGGTGGACATCATATCTGAGATATATTTATGAACAGCGTTTTGAATTTCATGCTGTTTTGTGTGCCTGGTCCCATCAGGTGACTTAACTTCTGTCAGTATTTTTCTGTTTCCTCTCTTATTCTCACGCATTACATGGTACATAGCCGTTTATTCCCCTTCTACAATGTTGTGTAGTCTCGCTCTGACTTTAAAACCTTCTGACTGTCGCCGCCTCAGCGCTAAAAGTTTTGCTTTAACTTTCTGAATCCGGCTAAAGTTCTCCATTAATCGTGTGTCCAAGGTGTACAGGTCTCTAAGGCAGCTAAAATAAAATTCAGTCGTCTTTTTGATCCAGAAACTTTTCTGTCGCGAGTAATCCATCAGCATTCTTCTTATTTTAGGCTTCGCACATTGTAACCACCAAGCTATGGCAGAACTGTATTGCGGGAATCGTTTCTCGCATTCTTGCCACACATTAGTAAATGCTACGCGACATTCCTCATCTTGGAGATGTGTAATGTTGAGTTTCCATATGCCCCTCGCTCGGTAAGTCTCTTGTTTTTCCAAATTTACTGTGGTGATGTACGCGGCATGGTCAGAAAACATAGTGGGCCAGACCTCAGACTGGAGTACATGGTTCTTAAGGTTGGACGACACGTAAATTCTGTCTAGCCTGATTGCTGAGTGACTGTTAAAATATGTGAAACCGGCCTGTGCGCCATGGGTATGTTCCCAGGTATCGGTTAACTGCATTTGGTGGACTATTCTTTCCAGTTCTACGGACTTGTTGAAATTCGGTGTCTGGTCTTTCGGGCTAAGTACAGAATTAAAATGGCCGGCTAGGATTATATAATCTTGACGTGTACCGAAGAGATGAACGATTTCCCTTCTAAAAAAATCCGCTCTAGCACGCCTGTTATTGTTGCCTGACGGTGCATAAACGTTGATGATGCGGGCATTGTTAACAGTCACTGCAACCCCTCAGCTGTTTTCAAGTTTTGCTATTTGTGTGACACGGATGCCTTCTTTCGTGAGAATTGCGTTTCCCAGCTCTGCACCGATACCGGGGTTTATTATGGCGTTGTATCCACGTATCGTTTCTAATTTAATATCTGTTACTTCCTGTAACAGTAGTATATCAACGTCAGCTGCGTATAGAAAGTCTTGCAGATGTTGTAAATGCAGGGAGAAGCGTATGTTATTAAAGTTCAACGTAGCGATTTCGTAGGCTTGCGCTGCGTTCATATTGTCCTATTCATTACCGAAGTCAATATTCGTCATACGAAGTGCTGTCGGAGGAAAATCCTGTTTCACATGTATGTTCCGGCAATGATGTATTCATCGTGTTCAGTTGATCTCTTGGAGCAGGAGTCTGTTCCGTTCCTCCAGTTTCGTTCAATTCTTCATCTTGATGCATTTCATCCGATTCATCAGCCCAGGTTTTGTATTGATTAGCTTTCGATGTCTCTTTTTCTGCATTTCTAGTATCAGGGAAAACCTTGTTTGCATCGAAATTTGCTATCACACAATTCCGTGTTTTTAAGCTAGACATACACAATACTACTCACAATTGAAAGGTGAATACCTATAATATCCTCAAACGAAATTTTCACAGCTTCTTCTAACCATGTCTCAATTTCGAACGAATTCGGTCTCTGCCCTTTCTGGTCAAAAACAAATTTCAATGTGTCTCTTCTATTAGGCTGATCCATCTCTCCTTCTAATATGAATCCATCAAGAGTCTCAAATAACGCAGTAACTACTGCAACAGGCGCTTGACTTACCGAGCGGAGCGCAGCAGACCGCAGCGCACAGCACACGCCGGAGGTCCGCACACCACGGCCGTTAAAAGCCGACTACCATCTGAGCTACCGAAGCACGACTCACGCCCGGTACTCACAGCTTTACTTCTGCCAGTATCTCGCCTCCTACCTTCCAAACTTTACAGAAGTTCTCCTGCGAACCTTACAGAACTAGCACTCCTGAAAGAAAGGATATAGCGGAGACATGGCTTAGCCACAGCCAGGGGGATGTTTCCAGAATGAGATTTTCACTCTGCAGCGGAGTTTGCGCTGATATGAAACTTCCTGGCAGATCAAAACTGTGTGCCCGACCGAGACTCGAACTCGGGACCTTTGCCTTTCGCGGGCAAGTGTCTTCGATCCTTTCACGAGACACTGCAGAATAGGAATCAAGTCCGTGGCAAGACGCACCGGACTACATCCTCATGAAGAAATTAGACATCAAGTTTTATGTATTTTATTTTTTTTTAATTGTCTTATGCCATACGCGGAGAAGCTTTAAGTTCTAAAAAAACGTTCTTCAAGGGGATGCAAGATTTTATGTTTTCCTTATGAAGATGAGAGACTTCACGTTTCAGTTTATTTTAATATACTTATCTTTCCATTAGCAAGAGGAAGATTCATTACCTTTAATTAATATTAAGAAGAAATAAATAAAAAGAAAAAAAAGATGGTAGAGCACTTGCCCGCGAAAGGCAAAGGTCCCGAGTTCGAGTCTCTGTCGGGCACACAGTTTTAATCTGCCAGGAAGTTTCAAGACATAGTTGTGTTTCACAAGAACGATATTTTCCGAATGCGTGCTGGTCGTTCGTCAGTAGACCGTATTTCATAGTAAAGTTCGAACACAGTATACGTTCCAAAATCCTACTGCAATCTAGACCGGAAGGCTCGCTACACTGAGGGTATCTATTTCTAAATTACTCGTGCTGACAGCTGTTGTTTATCCGAATTCTGGAATTTTTAGTGCATCTTCTTTAGTGGCGCACTCATCGATACCATTTAAATTGTTAGCGTGAAGTGAAAGTTTTGATTGCGGCTTATCGCTGGTGCACTTTACATACGACATACGACCAGAATCACTTTGGACTACTTTCTGCCAGATTTTGTGACAGTTCCGTTGTGAAAACTGTTACAAGAATCTGCAACAGTATCCTGACCTGATTTGTGTACTAATGAGAATCTGTTCAGGTCATTATTATTTTACTTGATATGAAATCTCAGTTGCTGTCAAACAATATTTCTTTGAATTTAAGCTACATTTGGTCGACGCTAATGTCGCAATTTGAAAGGAACAGAGGCTGTTTCTTAGGAATGTGTCAGCCAAATTTTAAATCGCTTTTTGTTTGTTCAGGATCGTTTGTTCCTAAGAGGTCTAGTATGATATCGTAGCCCGCATCTCGTGGTCGTGCGGCAGCGTTCTCGCTTCCCACGCCCGGGTTCCCGGGTTCGATTCCCGGCGGGTCAGCGATTTTCTCTGCCTCGTGATGGCTGGGTGTTGTGTGCTGTCTTTAGGTTAGTTAGGTTTAAGTAGTTCTAAGTTCTAGGGGACTTATGACCACAGCAGTTGAGTCCCATAGTGCTCAGAGCCATTTTATGATATCGTAAGCATTTACACATTGTGTTGACTCATGGACTTATGGCTCTGATTCAATTTCGGCTTAAGCACATGTTTTTGCCAAGACTGCTGTAGATTGATGTCTTCATCACCTATAATTGTGTGAGTCGAAGCACATAAAATTTTCGTTGATGCATTGAACAACTATATAATCTGAGTCATGGGGGTCCGTGAAAGAATGGCATTGTTAATTTGTTCTAGTTTCTGAGTGTAGCCTTCACCCATAGCCAGTCACAGCAACTATCTACTTTAGTTTCACCGCGGGAGATCGTAACACTGTCCCTCCTTTCAATCGTCGTGCGAACGCCGAAATGGCAGATATTGGGATAACCGATCACGGAATTGAAAAGCAGCTACAATCGCTTAGGAGTGGAAAGGCTTCAGGACCAGATGAGATACCTATAAGATTCTATAAAGATTATCCGAAAGAACTTGCTCTCCTTCGAGCAGTAATTTAACGTAGTTCGCTTTAGAAACGAAAGGTACCTAACGACTGGAAAAAGCGCAGGTCATTCCCGTTTTTAAGAAAGGCCGTAAGACAGATCCACAAAATTATAGACATATGTCGTTGACGTCAATCTGTTGTAGAATTAGGAAACATGTTTTATGCTCAAGAATTATGACGTTCTTGGAAAATGAACAGCTCATCTACAAAAATTGACATGGATTCCGCAAACAGGGATCCTGCGACACAGCCCGCTCTATTCCTTCATGAGATCCACAGCGTAGTGGATTTCAGTAAGGCATTTGACACCGTCCCGCATTGTAGTTTAATGAAAAATAAAAAAAAGCGAACCTACGGAGTATCGGAGTAGACCTACGATTTGATTCAAGACTTTCTTGCAGGTAAAACTCAACACGTCGCTCTTAACGGAACTAAATCGACAGATGTAAAGGTAATATGCGGAGTACCACAGGGAAGTATGATAGGACCGTTGCTGTTTACAATATATACAGGGTGTTACAAAAAGGTACGGCCAAACTTTCAGGAAACATTCCTCACACACAAATAAAGAAAAGATGTTATGCGGACATGTGTCCGGAAACGCTTTCCATGTTAGACCTCATTTTAGTTTCGTCAGTATGTACTGTACTTCCTCGATTCACCGCCAGTTGGCCCAATTAAAGGAAGGTAATGTTGACTTCGGTGCTTGTGCTTGTGTTGACATGCGACTCATTGCTCTACAGTACTAGCATAAAGCACATCATTACGTAGCATCAACGGGTTAGCGTTCATCACGAACGTGGTTTTGCAGTCAGTGCAATGTTTACAAATGCGGAGTTGGCAGATGCCCATTTGATGTACGGATTAGCACGGGGCAATAGCCGTGGCGCGGTACGTTTGTATCGAGACAGATTTCCAGAACGAAGGTGTCCCGACAGGAAGACGTTCGAAGCAATTGATCGGCGTCTTAGGGAGCACGGAACATTCCAGCCTATGACTCGCGACTGGGGAAGACCTAGAACGACGACACCTGCAATGGACGAGGCAATTCGTGCAGTTGACGATAACCCTAATGTCAGCGTCAGAGAAGGTGCTGCTGTACAAGGCAACGTTGACCACGTCACTGTATGGAGAGTGCTACGGGAGAACCAGTTGTTTCCGTACCATGTACAGCGTGTGCAGGCACTATCAGCAGCTGATTGGCCTCCACGGGTACACTTCTGCGAATGGTTCATCCAACAATGTGTCAATCCTCAAATCAGTTCAAATGTTCTCTTTACGGATGATGCTTCAATCCAACGTGATCAAATTGTAAAGTTTCACAATCAACATGTGTGGGCTGACGAGAATCCGCACGCAATTGCGCAATCACATCGTCAACACAGATTTTCTGTGAACGTTTGGGCAGGCGTTGTTGGTGATGTCTTGATTGGGCCCCACGTTCTTCCACCTACGCTCTATGGAGCAGGTTATCATGATTTCATAGGGGATACTCTACCTGTGCTGCTAGAACATGTGCCTTTACAAGTACGACACAACATGTGGCTCATACTCGATGGAGCTCCTGCACATTTCAGTCGAAGTGTTCGTACGCCTCTCAACAACAGATTCGGTGACCGATGGATTGGTAGAGGCGGACCAATTCCATGGCCTCCACGATCTCCTGACCTCAACCCTTTTGACTTTCATTTATGGGGGCATTTTAAAGCTCTTGTCTACGCAACCCCGGTACCAAAGGTAGAGACTCTTCGTGCTCGTATTGTGGACGGCTGTGATACAATACGCCATTCTCCAGGGCTGCATCAGTGCATCAGGGATTCCATGCGACGGAGGGTGGCTGCATGTATCCTCGCTAACGGAGGACATTTTGAACATTTCCTGTAACAAAGTGTTTGAAGACACGCTGGTACGTTCTGTTGCTGTGTGTTTCCATTCCATCATTAATGTGATTTGACGAGAAGTAATAAAATGAGCTCCAACATGGAAAGTAAGCGTTTCCGGACACATGTCCACATAACATATTTTCTTTCTTTGTGTGTGGGGGATGTTTCCTGAAAGTTCGGCCGTACCTTTTTGTAACACCCTGTATAAATGATCTAAGAGAGCGTTGGATGCTCTTTAAGGCTCTTCGCAGATGATGCAGTTGTTTATACCAAAGTAGCAACGCCAGAAGATAGTAAGAATTTGCAGAACGACCTGCTGAGCAGTAATGAATGGTGCAGACTCCGGCAGTTGACCCTGAACGTAAATAAGTGTAACATATTGCGCATACATAGTACTGTATAGCTATACTACTGATGACAAACAGGTGGAGACAGCGTCTGTCGTAAAATATCTAGGCGTAACTATCCAGAGCGACATTAAGCGGAATGACCATATAAAACAGATAGTGGGAAAAGCAGACACAAGATTCAGAGTCATCGGAAGAATCTTAAGGAAATATATTTCATCCACAAAGCAAGTGGCTTATAAGGCGCTTGTTCACCCGATTCTTGAGTGCTGTTCATTTATCTGGTATCCCTATCAGTACGGTTGATAGAAGTGATAGAGAAGATTCAACGCAGAGCGGCGCGACTCGTCACGGGATCGTTTAGCTGGCGAGAGAGCGTTACGGAGATGCTAAACAAACTCCACTGGCAGACGTTACAAGAGAGACGTTGTGCATCACGGAGAAATTTACTATTGAAATTTCGGGACAGAACGTTTCAGGAGGAGTCGAACAACATATTACTTCCGCCCCACATACCTACGTTTCTAGCATTTGTAGACTTAGAGAAAGCTTTTGACAATGTTGACTGGAATACTCTCTTTCAAATTCTAAAGGTGGCAGGGGTAAAATACAGGGAGCGAAAGGCTATTTACAATTTGTACAGAAACCAGATGGCAGTTATAAGAGTCGAGGGACATGAAAGGGAAGCAGTGGTTGGGAAGGGAGTAAGACAGGGTTGTAGCCTCTCCCCGATGTTGTTCAATCTGTATATTGAGCAAGCAGTAAAGGAAACAAAAGAAAAATTCGGGGTAGGTATTAAAATTCATGGAGAAGAAATAAAAACATTGAGGTTCGCCGATGACATTGTAATTCTGTCAGAGACAGCAAAGGACTTGGAAGAGCAGTTGAATGGAATGGACAGTGTCTTGAAAGGAGCAAAACAAGGGTAATGGAATGTAGTCTAATTAAGTCGGGTGATGCTGAGGGAATTAGATTAGGAAATGAGGCACTTAAAGTAGTAAAGGAGTTTTGCTATTTGGGGAACAAAATAACTGATGATGGTCGAAGTAGAGAGGATATAAAATGTAGGCTGGCAATGGCAAGGAAGGCGTTTCTGAAGAAGAGAAATTTGTTAACATCCAGTATTGATTTAAGTGTCAGGAAGTCATTTCTGAAAGTATTCGTATGGAGTGTAGCCATGTATGGAAGTGAAACATGGACGATAAATAGTTTGGACAAGAAGAGAATAGAAGCTTTCGAAATGTGGTGCTACAGAAGAATGCTGAAGATTAGATGGGTGGATCACATAATTAATGAGGAAGTATTGAATAGGATTGGGGAGAAGAGAAGTTCGTGGCACAACTTGACCAGAAGAAGGGATCGGTTGGTAGGACATGTCCTGAGGCGTCAAGGTATCACCAATTTAGTATTGGAGGGCAGCGTGGAGGGTAAAAATCGTAGAGGGAGACCAAGAGATGAATACACTAAGCAGATTCAGAAGGATGTAGGTTGCAGTAGGTACTGGGAGATGAAAAAGCTTGCACAGGATAGAGTAGCATGGAGAGCTGCATCAAACCAGTCTCAGGACTGAAGACCACAACAACAACAACAACATACATCTCGCGTATTGACAACGAGCAGAAAATTCGAGAAATTAGAGCCAATACACTTACCGACAATCATTCTTCCCACGCACTATTCGCGAGTGGAACATGATTGGAGGGATTCAGATAGTGGTACCGAAAGTACGCTCCGCCACACACCATTATGTGGCTTTCGGAGTGTGACGTAGATGTAGATGTAGTTTCAATATAAGGTAAACTACTACTAGCAATAAGAAGTAGACTATCACCAACTGAATTTAATTTATCTTTTCTGAATACCGCTAGGTTGCTGATAAAAACTTGGGCTGAAATTACTTCCAGCTCTAGCCATGTATAGCGATTGGTGTTTCAATTCTTTCTATGAGCACTCGGCGCTCAAGCTCTTTCACAGTACAGTCACGACAGTAAATTTACAACTGTGACACCGATATTTTCTAGGTCTACCTTGTTCTGTGTTTGATCTGCACCCTTGAGACAGAATCAGAAATGGAAATACTTTTAGAACAATGGAATATTGTAGGAGAGATCTCAGATTTTTGTTAGAGTCTTACAAAATAAACCCGGCGCTTACACGTTAAAATGAAATAATCTGTCACCTGTAATCAGCTATCCTGTAGAAATTTATTACTGACCACTGAATGCGTGCAGTACTTTCTCATTTTTGTAATACGTCTTGCAAAAGCTTAATCAGTTTAGCGGACGACAGAACGATTGTGATCAACAACGACTTTAGTCAACTACTAAAGCAGTTCGGGCAACAGCACTGGTTATCAGTTTAAGACGAAAAAAAGCGCTACAGCATAACGTCAGGTTAATCACTAAGCAAATGAAAATAAATAGGGAGATATACAAAATTGAATATACAGAAATGAATAGCGGTCTGGGTATGTTACATAAATCGAAAGGAAGCAATACACTGCTACAGTCTGTATTAGTATGACCGTAGTCGGAACCAATAATATGCCTTCCGAAGCATATTTCTTCTTTTACGATTCACTTAGGCTGTAATAAATGTACTAACGGTTTCGAAATTACTTATTCACTGCCAAACCGTTTTCTTTCTCTTAATCGGAGAATGATTAAATCGCAGCATCGCGATATTTATTTCGCAAAATTTCAGAGCTGTCATAGGAACACAGTTATTTGACGTTTATGTTCTGATTATTTAGATATTAACTACACATTCTCTGTAAGTGTCACACAGTGGCTTTGTAAATCTGCCGATGTCACGGTCGATGCAGTGAGCAAACGAGTAAAGGCGTGTATCGTACAGGGGGCATGTAGATGAAATTTGTATTTGACGATAGCAAAAAATTCCCCCCACTACACTCTCGCGACTGTGGCGCTGAATCGACTACTGTACCTGAAATAGGTACTTCCCTTCCACCAGCATCCGTCACCACTTCCTTAACGCACGTCATAATAATAGTGTTCGACATGCAGCGGGGATCTAGTTCTTGTGGCTGAGGAAAATTTCATCACTGGTATTTGGAGGAGAGTTCCTATTCACCAGAACTTGTGCTTGTGCCCTGCGGATTTCTGTTTGAGTAAATGCACAGTTGACGCCGTTGCATTTCTTTGCTGGATATGTTACGCTCGATTGTCTTGTTGACGGTCCTCAAGAAGCGTAGGCTATTTGTCTTACATCTCACACTCAAACGATATGAACGTAAGGCTATACAACACAAACACTCACGATGGCAGTCCACAAGAGTACTTACCCGGTACTTTATAATAAGTCGGAGAATGGAACTAAGCCATCTACGCTGGCCATATCGAATCAAAGTGAAGTTGTCCTCTTTAACAGCGGGTGTAAGACTATGACAGTTTCCCGACACAGATCCTATATTTCGTCTTCAGTCGTTATTATACCCGATATCTGGAATTAGATTGATGAATATCTTCAGCTGACTTGGGTATTCACTGTTCAACCTTATCAACCTTTCTATTGCTGCGTTCACTGCTGACAACGAATGCGGCGTGGCTCGTCCCACGCCGAGTCCCGGCTGTGCTGAGCTCGCTGTGCTAGATTATCAACGCTGTTTGGTGCGTTTACTTGTTCATCGACATTAACAAAACATTACAGTTGTAAGTATGCTGTTTAGGTTTTTATGTTGCTAACGAAACCTAGCGCCACGTATGAAAATCACTGACTGTGCTGTGTGCAGTCTGTGGCTGGTTGGCATTGTTGGAATATTCGCTATTGTAGTGTTGGGCAGTTGGATGTGAACAGCTCGTAGCGTTGCGCATATTGTCTCGTTCGGTACGCGAAATTTTTGCTCCTACAGAAAAAGTGAACAGGACCTTTTTGTAGGTGATTCAATGTAGTTCAATTTTGTAAGGAGATACGTTCGCACTAGAGGCCGTAGTTTTCGAATTATTCAAGAAAAACGTATAAAAGTTACCTTCAAACGCACCTCCATCCCACACTCAACCTCTATCGGCCAGAATTTCTAGTATGTTGTTCATGACACGTCCTCCTACAACTCTACAAAAGTTTGCGACTGCACGAATTGTTTCCAACATCTGACCTTCTTTTATCTTCATTGAGTATCCTTATTGCGCCACTCGCTTAGCTGACCACTAACAAATTTTAAAATTTTGTAAGATCTTACAGCATAAATAAACAATTACATTGTTGCATTCTGACTATGAAACTCCTGTGCTTGCAAGGGTTAAGTTTGGATCGACTTGTTAACATAACTAGGTTTCCCATAACTGTCACAAAAATTGTTTTTATTTCATTCGCTCACTGGCACGTTTAAATTAATGTTGACATAGCAAGCTATGCTGGTGATGTAACAACGCAATCAATACAGACCAAAAAAGGTCAGATATGGGGAATAGTTCAGGTAGTAGGAAATTTTTGTGTACTAGTAGAAGGGAGAATAACGATCAACATGCTAGAAATCATGACTGGTGATGAGAGTGTGGAGGTGCGTCTGAAGGCCACTTTTGTACGTTTTTCTTAAATAACTCGAAAACCACGGCGTTCAGCGAAAACTTATCCCTGTACAAAATTTAACTATATTAAATTTCCTGTAAGAAGTCGTGTTCGTTTTTTCTGTGGGACTAATATTGCGCATAACGAGAGACAGACTCTCTTCCGTGGTTTTTGAAGGCCATATATAACACAGCAGGCTGTATAGAACAACATCGGTAGCGGCAGCTGAATTACCTTGTATACATCACTAGCACCGGGCGTAGTTAAATTCAAGACGGATTTATGTGCTGCAAGCGGTCAAACAGCTAAAACCATACATGGATCCTATGGTAAGATTTTTGTGTTTCATCTTCACCGTTGTATTGTTCTCTTATTATTTTGGATTTGATTTATTACATTCGTTTTCAGAAGCGTGTTGTGGAGATCCTCGTAAACGTGGAATATGTTTTGCTGTTGCGGTCATCTGGCCCGAGACTGGTTTGATGCAGCTCTCCATGCTAGTGTATCCTCTGCAGGCTTCCTTATCTCCCAGTATCTACTGCAACCTATACCCTACTGAATCTGGTTAGTGTATTCACCTCTTGGTCTCCCTCTACAACTTTTGCCCTCCACGCTGCCCTCCAATACCAAATTGGTGATCCCTTGATGCCTTAGAACATGTCCTATCAACCGATCCCTTCTTCTAGTCAAGTTGTGCCACAAAATTTCTCTTCTCTCCAACTCTATTCAATACCAATTAGTTATGTGACCTACCCATCTAATCTTCAGCATGCTTCTGTAGCACCACATTTCGAAAGCTTCTGTTCTCTTCTTGTCCAAACTATTCATCGTCCACATTTCACTTCCATACATGGCTATAATCCATACAAATACTTTCAGAAACGACTTCCTGACACTTAAATCTGTACTCGATGTTAACAAATTTATCTTCTTCACAAACGCTTTCCTTGGCATTGCCAGTTTACATTTTATATCCCCTCTACTTCGACCATAATCAGTTATTTTGCTCCCCAAATAGCAAAACTCATTTACTACTTTAAGCGTCTCATTTCCAAATCTAATTCCGCGGCATCACCCGATTTAATTCGACTACATTCCATTATCCTCGTTTTGCTTTTGTTGATGTTCGTCTTATATCCTCCTTTCAAGACACTGTCCATTCCGTTCAGCTGCTCTTCCAAGTCCTTTGCTGTCTCTGACAGAGCTACAATTTCGTCAGCGAACCTCACAGTTTTTGTTTCTTCTCCATGGATTTTAATACCTACACCGAATTTTTCTTTTGTTTCCTTTACTGGTTGTTCAACATACAGATTGAATAAGATCAGGGAGAGGTTACAACCCTGTCTCACACCCTTCCCAATCACTGCTTCCCTTTCGTGTCCCTCGCCTCTTATAACTGCCATCTGCTTTCTGTACAAATTGTAAATAGCCGTTCGTACCCTGTATTTTACCCCTGCCACCTTCAAAATTTGAAAGAGAGTATTCCAGTCCACATTGTCAAAAACTTTCTCTATGTCTACAAATGCTAGAAAAGTATGTTTGCCTTTCCTTAATCTATTTTCTGAGATGTAGTGTCAGTATTACCTCACGTGTTCCAACATTTATACAGAGTCCAAACTGGATCCAAACTGATCTTCCCCGAGGTCGGCTTCTACCCATTTTTCCATTCGTCTGTAAAGAATTCGTGTTAGTAGTTTGCAGCCGTGGCTTATTAAATTGATATTCGGTAATTTTCACATCTGTCAACACCTAATTTCTTTGGGATTGGAATTATTATATTCTTCTTGAAGTCTGAGGGTATTTCGCCTGTCTCACACATATTGCTCACTAGATGATAGAGTTTTGTTAGTCCTGGCTTTCTCAAGGCTGTCAGTAGTTCTAATGGAATGTTGTCTACTCCCGGGGCCTTGTTTCGACTTAGGTCTTTCAGTGCTCTGTCAAACTCTTCACACATTGCCATATCTCCTATTTCATCTTCATCTACAATCTCTTCCATTTCCGTAATATTGTCTTCAAGAACATCGGCCTTGTATAGACCCTCTATATACTCCTTTCACCTTCCTGCTTTCCCTTCTTTGCTTAGAAGTGGGTTTCCATCTGAGCTCTTGATATTCATGCAAGAGGTTCTCTCTTCTCGAAAGGTGTCTAATTTACCTGTAGGCAGTATCTATCTTATCCCGAGCGATATGCGCCTCCTCATCCTTATTTTTGTCCTCTAGCCAGCCCTGCTTAGCCATTTTGCACTTCTGTCTGTCTCATTTTTGAGACGTTGATATTCCTTTTTGCCTGCTTCATTTACTTAATTTTTGTATTTTCTCCGTTCATCAATTACATTCAATATATGTTCTGTTACCCAAGAATTTCTATTAGCCCTCGTCTTTTTACCTACGTGATCCTCTGCTGCCTTCACTATTTCATCTCTCAAAGGTACCCATTATTCTTCTACTGTATTTCTTCATCCCATTCTTGTCAATCGTTCCCTAATGCTCTACCTGAAACTTTCTACAACCTCTGGTTCATTCAGTTTACCGAGGTCCCATCTCCTCAAATTCCCACCTGTTTGTGGTTTCTTCAGTTTTAATCTACAGTTCATAATCAATAGATTGTGGTCAGAGTCCACATCTGCCCCTGGAAATGTCTTACAATTTAAAACCTGGTTTCTGAATTATTGTCTTACCATTATATAATTTACCTCCTCCTGAGTCGTCCCCGCCCGGAGATCCAAATGGGGGCTATTGTACCTCCAGGATATTTTACCCAAGAGGACGCCATCATCATTTAACCATACAGTAAATTTGCATGCCCTTGGGAAAAATTACGGCTGTAGTTTCCCCTCGCTTTCAGCCGTTCGCAGTACCAGCACAGCAAGGCCGTTTTGGTTGGTGTTACAAGGCCAGGCCAGTCAATCATTCAGACTGTTGCCCCTGCAACTGCTGAAAATGCTGCTGCCCGTCTTCAGGAACAACACGTTTGTCTGGCCTCTCAACAGATACCCCTCCATTGTGGATGCACCTACGGTACGGCTAACTGTATCGCTGAGGCACGAGAGCGTCCCCACCAACGGCAAGGTTCATGGTTCATGGGCGGGGGGTTACAAAACTAAAGTGCTGATGGTTTGACGCGCTTCGATTCAATTTTCATTCGACAAATCCTAAAAAAATTGCTCAAAGAATCATTTGTTTGCTTATGACGTAGAACTGGTGTAGTACTTCAGTTGCAAACGAAGTTTTTACAGTACAGTCCACTTTGGAATAATTTAAACAACTTACAATCCGAATAAGATGAAGAGGCTTGCACAGCAAAGGCTGCTATGGGAAGCTGTATCAAACCAAACTTCGTGCTGAAGACAATAACAACAATCCAGATGATTGCTTCACGGGAAGGGAATACTAAAGTCCATTAAATGCGATGAAACGGCACCGACCAATGTACCTTTATCCGTCTGAAAGAATCAGCAACAGCGACACGTCATGCAAAAATAAATTCTTATTGTGCTCATTCACGCAGGTTAGTAGAGGTAGTCGTTGTAGTGTTAGTCCTGCGCGCTTCTTAAGATGTCTGTTGGGTACGAAACTTCATTCTTGTTAAGCAGCATTTCTAGTATTCTCGAATAAATTAAACGTGGTAGCTATTAATTAAGCAATTGACACCCTTAGAATGCAGTTATAGATGAGTAAGTTTAATTTAATATTCCGTTTACCACGAGTAACAAGGCTGGACAGTAGTAATATTTAATGGAAGTCTTAAACATTAGTTAACGTGTAAGCCTCTGTCGAGTTGTACGCTTACAAGGCCTATAATGCCGTCAGTATTTGTTCCTGGGCCACAAGCTGGAGGCTTAGCCAGGCTGGCGAAGTGGCGTCACAGCGCAGATTCTACAGGGGTAATGAAATGCTACGTGCAGCTATTATGATCAGCAGAGCTGTGCGATGGATACCCATAAGCAAGTGGAGCGTGGAGTTGTTAAGTTTTGGGCAATGCAAGTAAGACGACAAGATAAATTAATCGTTCTAACCTATGTTTGAGAAAGCGTGCCTCAGACGTAATACTGAGCCCAGTTTCGAAGTGGTCTACAGAGTGCGGGCGTCCTTCCTCGCACTGGATAGGAGCCCACTTTCAATGTACGCACAATATCTCGCCTGGATATGTCGAGCAAGGACAATCGTAAGTAGCTGTACGCACTCTGTCTACTTCTGCGAAAACTGGAGTCGGATCTCTACACCCAGTCCTACGCAGAGAACTAGAGCATCGAAATTTTGTTGTTCGCAATGAATAGGTATGAATGCGGGAAAGTGGACTCTTCGGAAAGTAAGGTCCGTTCGGTCGTGAAATGGAAAGCACAGAGAAAATCAAAAATATTTTATTTGCAGCAATTTTCCACGTCTTGCAATTACTTCTTTACATGGTCGCCGCTTCGTCTTAGACACTTTAACCAACTTCCCAATAGCCTCGTCAGAGAGGGTAGCCGCCTGTGCTTTCCGTCACTTGTGTACGCTGATCTGCAGTTCGTTGTCTGTGCTAAAATGTTGTCTTCGTAGGCAGCGGTCCATGTGAGCAGAGATGTACAGTTATGCTCAAAAGTATCCGAACGACCTGAATTGCATTACGCCTGATTCGCATGTAACCCACATAACGCAGCTGTCTAGCAAGTCCTCTAATCGCTCCTTGGTACAGTCATTTGAATATTGAAAATGGTCCCAACATGTCACCACTAGAAAACACTGCTCTGTATCGCAATAACTCAAGATGTAAAGTAATACTACGATACTACAAATATCAGGGAACACCTTATCACAGATAAAACTGTCCTTAAGGCTTGTAAGCTCATATTTATTAC
This sequence comes from Schistocerca piceifrons, assembly GCF_021461385.2. NCBI lineage: Eukaryota > Metazoa > Arthropoda > Insecta > Orthoptera > Acrididae > Schistocerca > Schistocerca piceifrons. Next base: position 806,467,892 of record NC_060138.1, read on the forward strand.
AATAAATGACATACCTGAAAAGTTACCACTCTCATTATTACGTCAGATAGGTAATGCACGTAGTAAGTTCGTCGTATTCATGATTTCCTCTTCAAAGTAACATACCGTACATATTATTTAACACAAAAAGACATTAAAAATTTAAGTTATTCACGAGCAGCTAGTTGAGAATATGTATGAACCTCAAATGACACGACGAACCGTCTCGTTCTGTTTATGGTTTTAAACCCAGGTCATGCAGACTAAGCAAAGATTTCGTGACTGACGGAAACTAACAGTCATTCATGACTAGGCATACAGAGAGTGATATATCTCGATTTTAGACAGTATCAGTTAGCAATTGTCAACTTTAAATTACACAACGCAAAAATTTTTAACGAAGGCGAATTCCTACTCAGCACCTACTGTCCTTGTTAACGAACTACGAGAGATGTTAAATATTGCTTCTTAACAAGAAACTTATTTGAAATTCCGTGAGGTAAAGCTTTGTGTTGGACAGGGATTCGAACTCAGAACCTAATCGGATAGATATCGAAGCACAATCAACTGTGACATATCGCATCTTCTCGGCAGTAGCCACATGTTTTAACTGAAATGACGAGACGAAACATTAATGTTTTCCTTCCCAGGACTGCAACCCATCACCTATCGCTGTTATATTCTAGAGAAAACGAACGTTAAATACGGGTTTGTTGCACTAGCAGCGACATGTGAGCATGTTTGAACTAGAAATAATATGACGAAGAGTTCAGTGCTCACTGGGAATAGAGCCCTACACATATCGTTGTTGATAACATACAAAGAGACGTCAGCTACCGAATTTTTCTCCACCAGCACCTCGGAATAACATCTTGAACTTACAGTGATCTCGCAAATAGTTCTGTCTCACTGGGAGTGAAAGACGTCAAATATCGTTAGTGTTGACAACGAATGAAAATACATTAAAAGTCGAAACTATTATCCACCAGCAGATAGGTGTTCTCATGATAGATCTTGATAATACATAATGAAATCTTTAGTGCTGGGACAGGATTCGAACCCATTTACGCGCAATATGTGGAGATGTTGAGGAATCTGCAGTTTTGAACAAACAACAAATTGCAGCCGAACTGTATTGTCACGAAGGGATCAAATTCCGGTCTGAGTTGCATTCCCAGTTCAGAACAAATTTTATCGACATACAGAAGCTCAGATAAAAGATGGAATAAGTGTCCTGTAAGCCTACGTAGCGTTTGTTTCGTCACTAGAAATAAGTAACTAGTATCCGAAAGGTTATTGATGATAGAGTTTCTACATGTCGCCACTCCAGACTTTATTGTGGCTCATCCCGTCCACTTGGTAGAGAAGTAATATCATTTTTAATGTGAATTTCAGACCACAATGCCATTATATCTTCTTCACTTGGTGTAGCCAGAAGAGAATGGAATCTGTCTCTCCCTATCGAAAATCATCGGCAGAAGTTGGAATCGAACCCAGACCAGACATTTATGAACCTATCAGCAGCCCAACAGACCACCAAACGCTCTTCTCAGCAGCTCATTTTTCTATCATAACAGCGTTGTGCCACACTGGCTGAGAATTCTGACACAGGCTCCCTGTATCAATCAGCAGCATGTTCAGTAAATTCATTTACTTGGCTGACCGAATCACCATGAACAGCTGCCTCGGATACCCAGTGCATACATTCAACTTTATTTGTAATCACCAAAATAAAATCATGTAACTGCCACCAACACAGAACTGCCAACAGTGCAGGATGCTGAAATTTAAATAGGAAGTGTCCCTTTCCAGTTGAGCTACTGTATTGCGCTATCTGTTTGTTGAAAACGTCGTGCACCGCAAAAGAAAAGGTATAACTGTTTGTCTCTCATAAGTGTTGACCTGGCCATATGCATTATCCCACAGCGCTGTGGAATGCAGAAGTTCTGGACGACTTATTGTTGACTTCTGGAGCTATATTAGCTATGTGTCAGCAAGTAGCGTAATGGTAAGTATCGCGCGCGGTAGAATAGATTTCGCGAGTTCGAGTACATTCACTGCTATATTTTTTAAAACGCAATTCTGCTGTCTGCTAAAGTTATCAACCTAATGGAACTTGTAACATAATTCCCTTCACTTCTCAAACCAAAACAGTCGTACATGGAAAAAGGGCTAACTTCTACGACTTTTGTTCATTTCAGGTTTAACAGACAGTAGACGCATCTCGAAACTTTTGTATTATGTATGGGTAGAGCGCATCGTGCCAAAATACATCGGAAAAGTATTTTCTACATTAGCTGTCGTCTGGTAGTGGCATTTTATTCTTCTTCAAACCTTGTTTGAGAGCTTTAACTCAGAACAAGTTTTCTACATGCATGTAATCAATCAACCGCATGTGCATTTTCAGACGGTTATATATAACATCACGGAATTCTCATATATCGTTGATGATTAATTTCTCTCTCATGTTTACTATTGTTTTAACAACAATAAAGGAAACCTTACGAAAATTATGAACTGTAATATAAAAAATTAAATAAAACTACCCACGATAACCTTAGAACGAAAGTCTGTTTTAATAAAACTGAGTATCTGTACACAAGCGTGCCTCTATCGTAACGAATTGGTGAAATACTACTCACTCAGATTTCGATTGGGTCTGTGTTTAATTGGTATGCTGTGTCATACTCAAGATGTATGCAAATGTGGCATTTCATAAATAAAGTTATGTATTCCTAGAAACCCAAAAGCAGCAGCGGAAAGAGCCGTTACCTGTTGTACAGCATTATAAGATTTTCACGATGAGCCGAAAGTATTTTCTTGAGATTTCTTTTACGATGTTTGATCTGACTGCTTGTAGCTCTTTCACAGAAGGGATAAAAACGCCACACTCAGTGAGACTGGAACTGCGAACCATAACAGAGGCTTTTTCACAGGTGAGCACGTTGCCACAGACCTGACGAAGAAGTATGTGTCTTACATTCCACTTACGAGACGAATAGTGGCTAGAACTCGTAAACCGCTATTTGAAGGACGCGATTAGTTGCGATTTCCACGTGCAACAACTTTCCTGGGCTGAAAACCGTAAATTTACAATCTTTTGTTACACCTCAAGCGATAATAACTCAGATTATTTAATGGAAATAACAGGTAAAATCAAGTGAACTTTGAGGCTTAATTACGTGCACACCAGGAAGTAACTCGTCGATCACAGAGTTGCCAAACATACATTACCTTTCTGCCAAATCTCAGTTACAATACCAGCAGGAAGGAGACGAACCGATGTGATATTACAGCAGGCTGGGAAGTGACCACGGCTGGTGTCTCCAAGTCGCGGCTGGTACGGCGTGGAATACGTAATGTGTCTGATTCGCATTTCTGTAACTAGGTTTAGGGACTGGAGCGTAATTACTAATAATACTCAGAACTGACTGCAAACTAAGCATCATAAATCAGTAACTCTCATAGTTGTTTTTATATTTCTTTCGTAAGTGTACCCAAAACTAAGGAACTCATTGACAGACGTTTTCGTGCATCGCCGATCGTCGAGCACAACAAACAAACAAAAATAAAATAAAGAATGTGCATGTGTGTGTGTGTGGCAGAGAGAGAGAGAGAGAGAGAGAGAGAGAGAGAGAGAGAGAGAGAGAGAGAGAGAAATCAAAAAGAATGAGAGAGAGAGAGAGTAAAAAATTGTGTAAAGAAATTGAATCATGGTATGTAAAGAAATCTTTCATTAAAATGACACGTTCCACATCATTACGAAATATCGTATTCATGATCTATGAAACAAGAATTAATCTAATGTAATGTAATCTAATCGTATCATATTGATGACCAGCCATGAAGAGTCATGAATTACCGAAATTTTTGCCAATACCAGTAACCAAATCTAAACTTGAAAATAATAGACGACAACTTTTGTAGTAAATCTGGACTTCTGTCAAGACCCTTTCGTCCCTGTTAATTGCATGCGAATCAGGTGAAATGCGATTCAGGTCGTTCGGATACTTTTGAGCACGACTGTTCGTCAGAGATAGCGAAATCCGTGCTGTATGGTGGGTCTCATCAAAAATGCTCTAGGGGCGTCCTCACTGCCCCTGCAATGTCCGGCCGAGAATTGCCATGTAGAGAAAAATTCGTGACAGGTACTTGATGTGGGTTGTATGAAATGCATGAACTGTAGAGGACTGGCTGTTTGTGAGGGCGAACAGAATGTATCAAATAAAGGCCGTTGGGTGTACAAAGCCATTGCAGATATCAGAGGAACGTTAAAACTCGTAATCACAGTATGATTAATTTCTTCGTCTGTCCTTATATATATCATTAATATTGAATCGATCGATGACCGGGAGGAAAACGCGAGTGTGGAGAGTTGGGAACACCAGAGGATATGGTATCTGAAGATCCGTGATACCAAGAGGACAGCAATGAAGATGATCATACTGTGTAAAGTTTTTAATTTAGCGATGTGAACTTTGAATTTTCATTGGATGTGTCGTATTTTATAGTAGCACACTAAACATGTTTCAAACAGTAGTTTTCGACAGTCGGTTTGGTACGTCACGAAGGTTCCGAGTGAAGCACAGTGATCCTTGGCTGTCAGTAGCATTATCGTTGCAGTGGGCATTCTAAGAGCAGCTAGGGAGAGAGTTGGATGTTGGCTATGATACGGAGTGGAAGGAAATAACTTGCAGAAGATAGAAATAAAGATAGAGAGAAGAATGAATTGCCTATTAAGATATGATAATGATTTATAGGACAAGTGAGGACTATGAGGTAAACTTGTTGCGGTATTGCTTGATTGAGTGTAATTTAATATGTGATTGAATAACGGAAGATTTTAGCGAATCTTTTTATTTTTTCGAGTTAATCACTTTTATTTTTCAGACATAAGTAAAGTTATTTGTTCACATGGCTTTCACTCAGCGGTTGTAGATCTCACCACTCCTTTACCATATTCAGAGATTAATTACTTGGCAGAGTAAAATTTGTAATGGAGGATAAATTTTTGTAAAGGTCATTCTAATAGTAAGAGGATGACTTCATTATTCACAATATAGTTTTTTAAAGGTCAATTCTTTTAATCATTTGGCATGTTCAAACTCCACCACCGTGCCCTCACGGAAGAACGTTACATTTGCTGATTATGTGTGTTGCAGCATTGCACATTGTGGAACACAGTGGCTAAAACTTCCTTGCATTGCAGTGGTGCAAGGATTATCTTTTATTTCGACTGCTCTCTGCTGCGCTGCATATTTTATGTTCATCACTTTGAGAAGTAGAGAGCTCCCGTTGCCTCAAGCAAGCTACAAAAATTGGTAAAGGCCAGATGTGGAACACTAAGAACAAAATAAGATCATTCGAGTTACGTGCTATTGAGAATTCATTATCAAACCAACTTAAGGAAGGTTCTGTTCAGATTTAATTTCTTATGCAGGCAGTTTTATTTTCACGGTGAAGTGTCACATTTGCGAGTACATTACGCTATGTTCGGAAGTTTTTTTAGGCAGACACTATACGTAGGGCATTATTATGGAAACATTTTGGTGATTTATTCTTTCAAAATCTGATTAGAAATTCTATAGAGCATTTCTGTTAACTTTGTATTTTGGAGTTACAAGTCACATACTCTGACGTCACGCATTGTAGCACTGTTCACACCTGTTCCTTTTGGTTTTCTAATTAGTTCTGCAAAGATAATTAAAATACAATCACAATCAAGCAATTTCAGTTTTGGCAGTCGTTTATCAGACAGTATTTCCGTAACCATACGGCTTGTAATCTTCAGGATTAAAATACAGATACAAGAGTTATAGGATAATACCAGGTCAGTTTACTCCAGCCTATGTTCACAAGATTAAACGTAGAAAATTTACAATTGTTTTTCGAAAACATTAACTTTTGACGCAGTATCGTAGCAGCAGGTTAACTTCACTGCAGACTGTATCCCAAGACACATTCTGCGATTCTGCTGATGTGGGATCGTGGACGACAGGATAAGTGAGACGACTCAGTTACTGTGAGTAAACCTGAAAAATATTATTGTGTCTGAAGCTGAGAGACAAGCTGACGTTCTCAGTGAGACAAGCGTATCTTTTCCCCATATTGATAGTATCAGCAGCTGTTAGGAACACTTTTAGAATAGTCATTACCAACGACCCGATGCAGCAAACATAGGAGTAGCCGTTACCCAGACAGCACACTGAAACAGACTAACATTCATTTAAGTGTTAATTATGCATATCTGGTAGTTGTTAATGCGACGATAAATGTATATGAATTATAAATGTAGTTTAAGTGGTTTATAAATCACACAGGAAATCCATTTGCAGGAGATAAATTACACTAGTGGGACTCTGACTCTACAGAAAAATAGAAGCACAGTTATTCTGGACAGTTAGAAACTTGATGTTATTGCATGGCACTCATTAAATCAGCGGACTACGAACTGAATTTACAAATTTGTAACAATTAATCCTTTCTTGACATTATTATTATTATACCAGTAAACACATCAGATGAGAACATTTGTAAGTAGCATGTATATATGTTTGTATGTTGGCAACGCTACGTAGTGCTCTGCATTAATAACTCTGACAGCGCTGTGCGCACTCTGTAAGGGACTCTGTGGCTGGTAGGACCAGCAGTTGGAAGTTAACAGTCATCAGTGATGGAAGTTGGAGGTGAACGTCCAGCAGTGAGGGAAGTTGGTAATAGTAGTCAGCATCATGGATGTTAGATGTTAAGCATTAGCAGTGTTGGAGGTTTGCAGTATTAGCGCGAGAGGACGGTCTAAATGCATATCCGTCATTGAGATTTATTACTGATGGTTGTATATTTTTTGAACTGATTGTCGCATTCTTAAGGTAAATACATTGCTTGCTCTGTAACAAAATCTTTCCCTTGCTATCCACATGCCTGTTAGTAGTTAGCGCCTTCAGAAGATAGAATCTTTTATTTAGCTGGCTGTATTGGCGCTTGCTGTACTGCAGTGGGTCGTATAATGAAGATTTTTGTGAGAAGAGAGACTTATGTCTAGGTTATTGTTAGGATTTCAACTTATTCAGGGTCATTCTTTTGAGTTAATTTTAAAGCAGTCAGATCGCGTTATCCTTGAATATTGTAATTAATGAATAGAATAAGTCTGAGCTGTATTAGTCAAGGCAAATTCTGTAGGTAAGTGTTGAAATGATAAGAATAAGTAAATAGAAAGTAGGCTCAGTACGTTTCAGAATTAAATAAATTAAGAAGTTTCATCTTCTCCATGATTTCTATTTAAGTAAAATTTTATTAAAGAAGTTTCACACTATGCTGGATTTCGTATTTTATGACTAGTCGGATACTTGTCTAGGGTCTAGGAGTGCGTGATGTATCGGTGGATAATTGGTGCAGATCACAGTAAAGTGGCTCTTTATATCCAGTAGTTGATTTTTTTGTCTGTGGTAATGGTTTTGAGGTGCCTACTGAGCTATTTTGGCACTACTTGTAGTATGCCAAGAATCACCTCGGTGTCTTTGATTGGTTTATGTCTCAATCGCTGTAGTGTGATTTCCAAGTCCTTGTATCTGCAACTTTTTTACGCCCTTTCTCTTAGAGTCTGCTATCATTTACAATGGCAACGTCGATGATCCACACTCTGTTTTCCTCCACCGTTGTGGAGGGGGACATATAATGTTCCTCCATTCCATCTGTCTAATAAGTTGCAAATCCTACAGTGATTTGATACGCTCATTATTGGCAACTTTTTCTACTTTTTTGACATAAGTTCCAATATATCATTTATGTCACATTATTATTATTATTATTATTTCATTCCTATTCAGTAATTAACTCAATCAGTTTATCTATTGTTCAGTTCAGTAGCTATTTTAGAAGCTGTACAGTTCTCTGCACGAAATACCGATTGTTAACACTTGAATAGATATTGCATCCATACGGTGCTATATAAAACACTAGATGGTGTATCAAATGCAGTAGAGGCGAAATAATACAAGTCTTACATGGCTTATCAGTCTCTTGCATTATGGAGAAAATCTGAATGCTCTGAAAGGTATTTGCCAGATGGTCACAACAAAAAATGAATTACCCTACAACTTCGTTCAAACGGTTATATATCGAAATAAAAACATGGAATGCTTGCACCAAAAACATCTGTAGATCTGTAGAAAGAAAAAAGTAACAAGATTTGCATCAGGAAGTACTGAATGGTCTTGGTTTTCTTGTGAAACATTTGTGATAAAATTTTTCATCTTCGGCCTTATCTTCAGACGGATTTTTTGGTTGCGATATTAAACTACGTCCTCAGTCGGTATTATTTTTACTATCCACCGTAGCTGCGAGTCTTTATGTCTGATAATGATTATGACCGACGAAAGATTCACACGTGCATTGTCCGTCTCTCTTTTTTTCCCGTGACGTCCTTCATCTTGCCGCTGAAAAACCAGGTGGCCCTGTTAATTCCTTCGCCGGAAGCATTTACATTCTAGAACCACTCTCTTTTCGCGCTAATCCCACGATCGTGAAGACGCTTTCCACTCACTAAAGAGCTGTTAATGGCTCTTAAGCGGCGAGTCGGCGGGGTTTCCGTTGCCGGCAAAGCGTCCGGCGGGAGCTGCGACGCATGGAGGTACGTCTGGCGCTCCGGTCATTCGTAGTGGAATTACTGCGACATCACGCCGGGTGCCAAATGGGTAATTCCCTTAATAGCTCGGTGGGCCTCGAGTATTGTATTAGGAGCTGTTCCTGCACTGGTTATACGTATACACTATTGTTAATCGCTGTGTCCTTAAAAAGAGATGCTGCATAGAAAAAGTGTAGAGGATATCTTACTTCTTTGTAAGTATGAATAGGTCTTTACAAGGGAACGTCAAAAATAACCACCGGCAGTTGCCATCAGGTACTTGAACTGAAACTCTTTATTGACCTTACACAACGTGAGTATTTATAATTTATGGTTAAGTGCAAAACTTGGTAATAGCAATGTTGTTAAAGGGAGACTATCAATTGTAGACGACAGGAGAGCGAGATCTCCATACTTTAAGTCATTCTAATCCCTGGCGTGATTCATCATTATTGTAAAGAGTGTCAGAATCACTAGTATAAAGCCATTTATAAATCCTTCCGTTATTTCTTCTTCCGTTCTATATTCCTTCGTCCCTGTGGGTTACAATCCTAATACATTAGTATTCAACTATTTTCAATTCTCATCACATTTTTTTTCAGTTATGTTGGCGATTGATTCCTTTCTCATTTATACCAGATATTCCTAACTATTATTTAATATTATGAGATTTTTTCTCTTCATGGCGTACGTATACAGCGACAAATTTCAGAAAACAAAATTTCTGCGCTTTCCACACGCAATAATTTTCATTTTGTTGTGTTAACATCAGACTCCTGTTAACGCAACAATGTATCAGCACTGTTTTCGGTTTACAAGTAATGATACCGTCCCTGTTGTTGAATTTTTCCATTTCATATACAGCGCTATTTCATCAATGTATCAAGAAAATCGAAATGGTTAACTTGTTCTATAGTTTTAAAGTTCATCAAAATTTTTCTATATATGCAATTCTTTATGTTACTAGTTTTTGCTTATTAGTCATAATTTTTATTTCTTTTTTATTTTGGTACTCAACACTTCGCAAATTACAATTGTCCCTCCATTCCGTATACAGGTCGCCTGAAAAATGTTGTCATGAGACATAGCGTCTATAATATACACTGAGATCATACTTGTGTAAAACATTTCTTCATTTGATCATACACTCCTGGAAATTGAAATAAGAACACCGTCAATTCATTTTCCCAGGAAGGGGAAACTTTATTGACACATTCCTGGGGTCAGATACATCACATGATCACACTGACAGAACCACAGGCACATAGACACAGGCAACAGAGCATGCACAATGTCGGCACTAGTACAGTGTATATCCACCTTTCGCAGCAATGCAGGCTGCTATTCTCCCATGGAGACGATCGTAGAGATGCTGGATGTAGTCCTGTGGAACGGCTTGCCATGCCATTTCCACCTGGCGCCTCAGTTGGACCAGCGTTCGTGCTGGACGTGCAGACCGCGTGAGACGACGCTTCATCCAGTCCCAAACATGCTCAATGGGGGACAGATCCGGAGATCTTCCTGGCCAGGGTAGTTGGCTTACACCTTCTAGAGCAAGTTGGGTGGCACGGGATACATGCGGACGTGCATTGTCCTGTTCCCTTGCCGGTCTAGGAATGGTAGAACGATGGGTTCGATGACGGTTTGGATGTACCGTGCACTATTCAGTGTCCCCTCGACAATCACCAGTGGTGTACGGCCAGTGTAGGAGATCGCTCCCCACACCATGATGCCGGGTGTTGGCCCTGTGTGCCTAAGTCGTATGCAGTCCTGATTGTGGCGCTCACCTGCACGGCGCCAAATACGCATACGACCATCATTGGCACCAAGGCAGAAGCGACTCTCATCGCTGAAGACAACACGTCTCCATTCGTCCCTCCATTCACGCCTGTCGCGACACCACTGGAGGCGGGCTACACGATGTTGGGGCGTGAGCGGAAGACGGCCTAACGGTGTGCGGGACCGTAGCCCAGCTTCATGGAGACGGTTGCGAATGGTCCTCGCCGATACCCCAGGAGCAACAGTGTCCCTAATTTGCTGGGAAGTGGCGGTGCGGTCCCCTACGGCACTGCGTAGGATCCTACGGTCTTGGCGTGCATCCGTGCGTCGCCGCGGTCCGGTCCCAGGTCGACGGGCACGTGCACCTTCCGCCGACCACTGGCGACAACATCGATGTACTGTGGAGACCTCACGCCCCACGTGTTGAGCAATTCGGCGGTACGTCCACCCGGCCTCCCGCATGCCCACTATACGCCCTCGCTCAAAGTCCGTCAACTGCACATACGGTTCACGTCCACGCTGTCGCGGCATGCTACCAGTGTTAAAGACTGCGATGGAGCTCCGTATGCCACGGCAAACTGGCTGACACTGACGGCGGCGGTGCACAAATGCTGCGCAGCTAGCGCCATTCGACGGCCAACACCGCGGTTCCTGGTGTGTCCGCTGTGCCGTGCGTGTGATCACTGCTTGTACAGCCCTCTCGCAGTGTCCGGAGCAAGTATGGTGGGTCTGACACACCGGTGTCAATGTGTTCTTTTTTCCATTTCCAGGAGTGTACTTTCCTCTATCTATTTGCTTAATAGTACTCTAAATTAACTGCAATCCAGTTTTACGTCATAATAGTGTATACCTTTTTACTGTCACTATTATCAGTTATTAAAATTGAGGATCTTTTATTAAATGTGGGAGAAATATTTTTGTAATATGTCGAAAATATTTTCTTATTTTACTAGATTAAATTTTTTCATATAAATTATGAATAAAATGTGGGTTTCTCTGCTATTATCTTCTTAATTGCATATGTCTGTCATGTTATATAACTATATAGCTCCGCTCATTTATGAAATCCATTGTTCTCCTCTCACGATGGCTTCTAGTATGATAAAAAAAATTAGGTTAGATATATTTGAATTTTTTTTCAATTTTAATATATATAGTGTTTCATACTAGAATGTCGTGTTCCTAGTTTGGCATAGCTTTGCCACAGGAAACACGAAAGCGGTCGAAGACGTCCGTCTTCTGGTCGGCTCCTGATCGTTGTCAGAAGGAGGCTAGTTTTTGATTACGCAAAGGCTTCTATTATTTGGGAAAGAACAACCCGGATTTCTTTACGTAATCAGTACGAAATTTATAATCCCCTAAGGCACCTTTAACAATGAACAATAAAAAAATTGCATTTGCAAATGAAACCATTAATAAATGGGGCAGCTATGAGTTGTATAGAGGACAGGGGCGGCCTTCTGTCTACGACCAGGTTGCCGCAGTATTCTCTGCTGTAGTAAAGGCTGTTTGATATTTACAAAAATAATATGACGTGGTGGTATAAAAAATACAGGAAAAGAACAGAATAAGAAATCTGGTAAACACTAAATATATTCAAAGAGTTCTCACTAGCAAATTAGGGCTCATTTATAAATAGTATAACTTACATAAGTACTTTTCTAACTGTATGGTGCGATCAGATTTCCGCCTGCCCTGTGCTGTCTCCTTGGTTCACGTTTTTGTCACAAATTACAGTCATTACTTTTCTCCTTCGTTGAAGACAATTCTTGCACTGTTCAACACCTTCATAACAATAACTTGCAGATTTACAGTTTTGAACATAAATTACTTGAATTTTATTAATTAATAATGTTTTCTGCACGCTGGCAAGATCGCTCACTTTTATGGTTTAAAGACGACCTTCTTTGCGCTTTCACATTACAAGCAGAAGTACATTAAAATCTGAAGACCAAAAAAAGGTTTTTACTGTCATCTTTTATTTAAATCGAAGCGGAACGTAAGTTCAGCTTCTGTTAAAATGTTTCTTTGGCTGCGCAATCGATGTATTAGCGTCCGCACTAGATGCGCATCTTTACAGTTACGTAAATTATATAAAACAAATGTTTTTCAAAGAATAGGTCTCATCTCATAAGTTGATCATTTAATATACAGATGGGTGAATGCCTTTCGAAGGGTACTCACAGCTTTCATATTACGGAAATCCCAATAATATTACATCGCTTCCGGCGTGAGGAGTAATGATTCTGAAAGATCGTTACGACTCACGCGCATTCGTAACATTATTGGATTCACATACTTCGTGAATGAAGTATTTAGGGATCTCTCCTTGTAGGGAGCAAAACAAACATAACATAAGGCATATAGAGGTACATACGTTTCACATTAAGTAGTCAAAACGAATCACAGTTGCTTGATCATTAACAAACTTGGTAGTGGCTTATGCCGTCGTAAGTGTTCAAGGATTTAACATAGGTTCCTTTTTTGCGTGTTCTCAAGAATTACTCTCATTCAATCACTAGAAACATTGAAATACTAGCATAGATACAAGTACAAATCAAATACACTTACAGATACATATATACACAAATATTGGCATCACCTTTCACTTTTCACTGCACTAAAACTGGGGATCACCTTTTCACATTCTGGTGGAAAACACTGGGAATTTCACTATGTGAAGGGGGAAGTGATATTTCTTGACTCGACGATCCATCGGGTCATGTCGGGAAAGGGGAAAGTTGATGACTGGTTCAATGACGAATGAGTCAGTTTGGTGGCTGTCTTAATCTCATTCCAATTCCTGTTTCAGCACATGAAAAAACAGAAAAAAAATCTTTATTAGGACTTGCTCATTAACTAGCATCTTAATCTAAGGGAATATAGAGAAAGAATTTAAGACAATAAAAATCACTGTATAGACTATGTACATATACATTATATATTATCCATGGTTTGTGTCTAGGTTTTATATTCATTCGTTAGCAAACATTATCAAAACACGTTTCGTCTTGTACAGATTCAAAATGGTTCAAATTTCTCTGAGCATTATGGGACTTAACATCTGTGGTCATCAGGCCCCCTAGAACTTAGAACTACTTAAACCTAACTAACCTAAGGAAATCACACACATCCTTGCCCGAGGCAGGATTCGAACCTGCGACCGTAGCGGTCGTGCGGCTCCGGACTGAGCGCCTAGAACCGCTAGACCACCGCAGCCGGCTCTTGTATAGGTCTTTCTTAAGCAATGCATTTAGCAATATTGCCGTAGCAAATTTCATAGTTAAGGAAAAGTTATCATTAGTGTCCTTTTCATGTAAATATAGTAAAATCGTGCGTAGTTTATCAACGTTTTATTATTTTTATGTCCATTTTCATCTCAAATCTGGAGCACGCTCGTGCCCGTTATGGAGAGGAATGCTTATTGTTGAGTACGGGCCGGCGAGCAGTCATTGAATGTTACCACAGTGCTTCACAGTCACGTGGTAACGAACTGGCGTTTTAACAGGGTAGGCAGTCCGCGTCCTGCACGAGGCAGGCAGATAGATCAGTGGCTACCAACTTTTTTTTTTTTTTTTTTGACTCGTGCGTTTTGTTGAATCGTGGGTACTGGAGCAGCTCGTCAAGGCGACATGGTCAACCTGGACGGTAAATTGACTGCACCAGCGACGAAGAACAGTCATCGATGAAAATGACTACTGTCACCTATTGCAGTGAGTACAATAGCTTGTCTATCCTTTGACTGATAGTCACTGTATCGTCGTTACAACGTGAGAATACTTGTAATGCTACTTCACACGCCGAACATCACACGTGTACATAAGTTTATTACAGTTTTGATTCGCGCAAGAGATAACTAGCTTTCGTGTCCTCACTTTGTCACTGAGTCACACTTATCAGTCCATATCTGTCCATATAGGTGTCTTTATACTACAGAGTAGCACAGGTAATGCTAAAATTACTTATCATAAAAGGATGATTTACAAAACATACATAGTTTTTTTTTTACTACTGTCAAAGACCTAACGAAAGTCGTGTTTGCCATTCTGAATGGTGCTTCTGAAGCACTTTAGATTTTATGTGTATTTTAAATCTGATTCTTTTCCTTTTCTTATTGTTCTATAACAGCCTATTTTAGTTTCTTTCTTCATTTACTCGGTTACATCAATAATCAGTAAAATATACCCTCTTTGGCGTGCCGAACAGTTCACGTTCAAAACTTCATCTAACAGAAATCGGGAAAATTATATATATTTTCTAGGACGCTTTTGCTAACAGCAAATCAGATTTACATTACGTTTCGATAAGTAACTGCAGTTACTCATTAACCAACGAGCCACGATCGTTAATACACACAATATACACACGTCAAGTCTTTTGAACCAATTTCCAAATTTCTTCCCCTACCGGGTAAGGTAGAAAAGTAAGAATGCTAAAGAAGAAAACTACAATACGATAGTGCAAAGAAATGAAAGATACGAAGATAGATAATAGGTGAAATAATCAGTTTAGCAAATTCATTCTTCGGCTCGACCGTTTTAGTGTCATCCGCGCGGCATAACGTGACTTCAGTATTAAAATGTCGCACAAATCTGCTTCCATAGCATCTTCAAATATATCTCAAAATCATGCCATGCTGACATGGCAGAAGAATATAAGCAGATTATCTCAGTCCTCAACTAGGTATCTTAGTAATGAAGATTTCTGTATGATACTCGTGACATAGGAATAGTCTCTCTAAGTTTCTCCAATACAGGACCTAATTATCATCATAAATGCATATTTATCGACTGGTTGACTCATAGTAATAAATAAATTAAAGTTGCTCTCCAGTTGCGAGTACCATTATTCATTTCTTTGTACATTAACTACATGTTGCTGCTTAAACTCGGTGTAATCTACAGATTACAATGTATCAGTTTTGCATCGCACATGGTTCTAGCGACTTAAAATATCAATCCTTTGAAAGCTTAACTTAGGTTATTACTTCACATATTCGGACATTCTGGTCTGAATAAGGGATTTAAAGAAAACCTTTACTATTTGGTAAAAAGGAGATTTGTCATAACTTAAAACTAAAGCAGCAGGTGGCACTTTGGCACATCCCTTACTCAATTCAACGACTACCTTAAAACTAAGGCAAATCTTATTTTTTCAAATACGTAGAGTACCTTCTTCATCATTTCATATCTTTGAAGCTCCATCATTACTTTGTGTCCACCTCACTCAAATGATTACGTCACCTGCAGAATACATGTACATGCTGTTGACCCACATACTTTCTAAACAGATCACACTCTTGTTTCAAGTTGCAGCTTAACATAATAAATGATACTTTTTTATTATTTTTCATGGTACTTCTTTAGGTCTACATGGTGGTAAAGTCTTTTTATTCGTCCACTAACTGGATCTGCCAACACGTAACAACCAATATGTGGCTTCCTGATTATAACAAACGGTTCTTCGTATAGGTGTTGCCACTTACGATTTTTACGTAAGATGAGAGATGGTATGAAGTGTGTCCTCAGAAGAACACGCTCGTTCAAGCGATACGATAGAACTTTATTGATACGCCTGTCAAATGACTTTTTTCTTAAATTGCCGTGAGTTGTGAGAGAGATCAGGGCTTGTCTTAACTTATTATTTAGGTTGACTTCTGGACCTTGTATCTTGGGGATAGGATCAGTCCATTCATTGCTTTCCTTTTGGCTGGAGATTAGTTCTGAAGGTGTGAAACCGGTCGAAGTGTGCTTTTAGTTTTCCGCATGTTCATTAGATTGAATTTCGCTCACAGTTACCTTTGAAGTACCGGGCGGTACGCTCGGTACGAAGTTTGCTTCCGTATTCCACCTAAGTTGCGGGCTATTTGCCGGAATTTCAGCCGAGATGATGTGTGTTGGCTGGTTTCCTCGGGCATAATAGATGCGAGAATTTTGAGGTTCATGATTTTGAATCTGATTGTTAGTAAAAGGTAGAGGGCTATTCCTAAAGTTTGGAGCATACTGTTGTTTGTACTGCTTGGAAGGATCTGGAGCATTTCTCCCTTGAGAACAGTGCTGGAATCTAGGCTGGTTACCATACTGCTGTTGACTGTTGGCGTTAATACAACTTCCTTTTCCATTGAAATTGTTATTGCCTTGGCGATCGTTATTGTAGTGATAGCGATCATTGTAATTAGCTGGTGAATTACCGTATTGCTGTTGTGTTGTCTGGTATATGGGGCGGTACCTGTTTTGATCCTGTAATTTATGTTTCTGCTTCCCGTTGCGGCGATAGTAGTTGTTATTATCACACGGCGCGTCGTGTCCTTTACTGTTGTTGGGTTGGTATGACATACCTGAGTCTGCGCCTACGCCCTGCGGCTGTGTAGTGTGAGGGCCAAGATTACAATTACTCCGCGCATTTGCACGCACGTCTTCTTGAATCATGTCAAGGTTGTCAAGTACTGACAGAAAAGCCTCCGTGTCGTCGTCACTGACATTTACTAACTTCTCCCTGATTGATACCGGTAGCTTTGTCTTAAGGATCATAATTACGTTCTTCGTGGAAATGGGCGTGTCCCAATATTGTATTTTTCGCAGGTATTTCTCGAAGTACCTACGGAGACAAGCACTTCTCGTGTTAAACGGTTCAGCATTACATAATTTCTTTCTAAGGGGTTATTGTATGCCTGAACTCCAGAATTTGTTCAGAAATTGCTTTTCGAAGTCAGCGTAATTATTACATCTGTCAATTACTCCTGTTCCCCAGACAGAACCCTCTCCTTGAATGTAACCTACTATAAAGCGCATATGTTGCTTGTCATCCCAGCTCTCAGGAAAAACACCATTAAATGACTTCAGAAAAACCATTGGGTGGATGTTGCATTTCTCTGGCAGAAAAGGCTGGAATACGCGGTGCTTGAGAACGCTTTCTTCTTTCATAAGCTCGACAAGAGTTACTTGATCATTCTGGTTGCGTACTAACGGATTCTTACTGCTATGACCACGTACAAGTGGAGAGAATTTTACACGAGACACGGGATTATTATTGTATTCATGTTCTGAAGAAAGCAAGTGTGAATACTCACTTCTATTGTCATTAGGAAAATCAGTGACTTGTTGTATCAACTGCTCGATTTCCTTAGTGAGGTGTCGTTTCCACTCGGGAAGATCTCGGTGAAAAACTCTACGAATCTCTCCTAATTCACTGAGAAGCGTATCTCCTGATGTACCTGGAGCAGCTAAAACTTCAACTGTGGCTGACTTAATGGCTTTTTTTGAGTCGTATTGAACCTTGTTTTCTATGTACTGTTCTTTAGTCTCGACCCATTCTACAAATTCTTTTCCTATCGTGGAACTTACGTTTGCTGCAGCATTATTCACTCTATTTTCAATGTTAATGTAGGATAGCGCCTGTGTCAGGTCATTGACCTGGCCTTGCAGAGTGATGACATTGTCTGCAAGCTTGTTTACTTTAGCTCCGACCTCAGCGGACTTTTTTGAAACTTCCGTTGTAACTGCCTGGCAACTTTCGATTTGTACTTTGGTGTCTTTGTGCACATTACATACTGTGCTCTCACATGCATCTACTTTTTTCAGAATACCTTCTATCCTTTCATTAACTTTAGTACTTAATTCCGCGATATATTCCACCGTGACTGCCCTTATTCTTGCCTCTAAGTTGGCATCAATAATATCTAACCTATTTTTCATTGTACCAATGGTGGTATTTAGGTCAAACCATTTTCGCTCTGTCTCCTTTTCCCTTTCTTTTTGTTCCCTTTCTTGTCTGTCTCGTTGTTTTTGTAATTTATAAGCTTCCCTTTCCCGTTTCTACTGTTCTCTATCACGTTGTTTTTGTAATTTATAAGCTTCCCTTTACAGTTTGTCCTGTTCTCTTTCTTGAAAAAAAAATTCTCATCGTTTCAACCATCGAATTTTTTCTCTCTTGCTGTGACGATGATTGCTGTGACGATACGTCACGCACACTATTATCGTCTGCCGTTCTCTCCATTCGCGAATCTGGTCTGCCTGTTACCGTTCGCGAACACCCAGACTTGACAACTGTGTCATCAACGTCATCCACACTGTTTATAGGCTTGCCTCTGTCATCTGCCATGTTTATTTTAAAGTTTGTGATGTAATTGCTCAAAGAAATCTTTCGCGGCAGGCCGATCGTCAACTCTCAGATGTGCACGCTGCGACGCTCCCTGATAGTCAAACGTCACACCGCGGTAGCTGACAATTGCAGAGCTATACCGGGTAGAAGACAAGATGGCACTTGACTTTGAAAGTAAGTGACAAACACCTAATAGACACTGAATCCTGCTATTATGGCATCCATCTTGTGTTTTTAACCGTAGCAACAACGAAGATGCTAATAATGCTAACAAATAAACTTTGCATGAAGGGATGATCAGAAATGAATTCTAACTACGTAAATAAGAACTCTGCAAGGAAATAACTGCGATAGGATAAAATGAAGCAGTAAGGAAAGAAATTAAGGAAATCAGTTTTTTTTTAAATACAAGACGCGAGATTTTATGCGTAATGAAAACCGTACTTACATCAGTCGTTTTGCGCACTGCTGTTATTTTTCGAATTCTTTTTAATACTTCCACGGTTTTGTCCAGTACTTCCTTTACGGCTTCCCCATGTCCAACGGATGATGTCATGAAACAATAACAGAACAGATTAAAATTTCTTTATCAGGTCCCTGTTCGGGTGCCACATCTAGTATGATAAAAAAATTTAGGTTAAATATATTTGAAATTATTTTTTCAATTTTAATCTGATATATATATATATATATATATATATATAATTATCAGATTATTATCAGATAATTATATATATATATATATATATATATATATATATATATATATATAATTATCAGATTAAAATTGAAAAAATAATTTCAAATATATTTAACCTAAATTTTTTTATCATACTAGATGTGGCACCCGAACAGGGTATATATATATATATATATATATATATAGTTTCATACTAGAATGTCGTGTTCCCAGTTTGGCACAGCTTTGCCACAGGAAACACGAAAGCGGTCGAAGACGTCCGTCTTCTGGTCGGCTCCTGATCGTTGTCAGAAGGAGGCTAGTTTTTGATTACGCAAAGGCTTCTATTATTTGGAAAAGAACAACCCGGATTTCTTTACGTAATCAGTATGAAATTTATAATCACCTAAGGGACCTTTAACAACGAACAATAAAAAAATTGCATTTGCAAATGAAATCATTAATAAATGGGGCAGCTATGAGTTGTATAGAAGACAAGGAGCGGCCTTCTGTCTACGACCAGGATGCCGCAGTATTCTCCGCTGTAATAAAGGCGTTTGATATTTACAAAAATGACATGCAGGTAAAAAAAATACAGGAAAAGAACAGAATAAGAAATCTGGTAAACACTAAATGTATTCAAACAGTTCTCACTAGCAAATTAGGGATTATTTATAAACAGTGTAACTTACATAAGTACTTTTCTAACTGTATGGTGCGATCAGATTTCCGCCTGCCCTGTGCTGTCTCCTTGGTTCACGTTTTTGTCACAAATTACAGTCATTACTTTTCTCCTTCGTTAAAGACAATTCTTGCACTGTTCAACACCTTCATAACAATAACTTGCCGATTTACAGTTCCGAACATAAATTACTTGAATTTTATTAATTAATAATGTTGTCTGCACGATGGCAAGATCGCTCACTTTTATGGCTTAAAGACGACCTTCTTTGCGCTTTCACATTACAAGCAGAAGTACATTAAAATCTGATGATCTACAAAAGTTTTTTACTGTCATCTTTTATTTAGATCGAAGCGGAACGTAAGTTCAGCTTCTGTTAAAATGTTTCTTTGGCTGCGCAATCGATGTATTACCGTCCGCGCTAGATGCACCTCTTTTTCAGTTACGTAAATTATATAAAACAAATGTCTTTCAAAGAATAGGTCTCATCTCATAAGTTGATCATTTAATATACAGGTAGGTGAATGCCTTTCGAAGGGTACTCACAGCTTTCATACTACGGAAATCCCAATAATATTACAGGCTCTACCTATTTCACCCATCTTTTTTGCCACTACTTTTGACTATTCTTTATAGTAAGCGCTTAACAGACTGAAATCAGTATATCTATTATGACCAGACCGGTTTCCTTTTTAAATGTGGTAAAAACTATATTGTTACTAATCAGAAATGACTGATTTTATTCTCTAACATCTATTTATAAATCTGACGAACTTCTCTGCCACCATAAGTGGCATGTAGCAATTAGAACAGTTCTCTATTTATTTAGACTGATTCTGTAGGTTGTGGATCTTGCGATCAATTGATTCTCCGATTTAAGTTTCATCGCAGTTTCCCTTCTTTCGCGTTTTTCTATTATCATCATCTTTCTTTGCTTGTGTTGTTCCACAGTGAAAGAGTAACATTAGTCAATTTAAGACATATAGAGATCGGCCAAAATACTATGGTCACCTGAATACTAGCGTCTTGGTCCCCAGTGGAATGCAATACGGCGGCGAACCTGTGGTACGTTTCCAGATGTATGTCATACCGGATGTTAATGCACGGTTCATGCATCTCTTGTAAATTACGGGCCGACTGTTTGTAGGAGGAGAGTTTACGCCCGATAGCGTCGCAGCTGTTTTCCAACTGGTTTAATTCACGTGAATTTTATGGCTGTGTGCTGTGTCTCGAGCCTACAAGGAATAACGCCGAGCCGCCTACGACTCCGGCACAACTAACTGGGGCTATGTGTCTCGCGACTCGGTAGGAGACTCACTTTGCGGAACAAGGAGCCGTGTACTTCAAGACCGGCCGCACTGAGCGCTATGCGATTAAGATACT
Organism: Schistocerca piceifrons; assembly: GCF_021461385.2. NCBI lineage: Eukaryota > Metazoa > Arthropoda > Insecta > Orthoptera > Acrididae > Schistocerca > Schistocerca piceifrons. Next base: position 806,489,117 of record NC_060138.1, read on the forward strand.
CACATGGCGTGTCGGTAAAGGATCAGTCGTGCTGGTTCTTCCTGGTAGATATTGATGATTACTTCATTTCGTTAGGTTCTTCTCTACCATGAATGAAGATCCATTAATAATCGTAATTTTCAAATGGTAACGGCTTTTTTCGGTAATAGCCATAAGAAGGATATAAAACGCACTTATAGTCATTTGTAAAGAACCAAAAAATTGTCTTGAACTTCCGGAAGTCTTTATGTTCAACATTGACAACTGCGATTTATCGTAGCGCCGCCCGTCCGTATTCAATCCCGTGGTGGTCAGTGGTCAGAGTGTATTCGTTCGTAAGTGTGTTTTCCGTTTAGTCTAGAAAATTTTCGCTATACGGTCGCGTGATCTTCATGTTGCTCATGGTGGAGTGGTTGAGTTGCTACTCCTAGAATAGTTGAACTTCTTCTAGAGCTGTTGATTACATGTTAATTGAAATCAAACTTTCCAGCTGCGAGCTATGGTCTAGTTTTATCTTCTGAACCGGTTTTCACCCAATTACTAATTACTTTCAAGTCGTATTAAATATTTAAGGTAAGGACGGCAAGGTCATATAATAAAAAGGGTATGTTCTGTGGACATATGCCGGTGTCAGTTTCAGTAAAAACTGGCCTCATATTTCTCTCTTCCTTATCTGAGCATTTATCTCCAACTTCTTTAATTTAAACCTGAAATTTGTAAGTAGAAATTATAAAAATACATTTCCTTTTGTACGTGACGACTTTATAAATTATTTGTAGCGATTATTTTCATTTTCTTCTTTCAGTATGCGAACACGAAAGCATATGTTGATGCAGTAACAGTCGTCGGGGTGCAACAGGTTTAATCCCTACTGATCGAAGACATGTTAATGAACAAAATTCTGCCAGTAATTGGTAGAGACGTGTTGTAAATTTGATCGCTAGATATGTGCAGTAGTTACTGATCACATCCTACATTTCACCAGGGTCTCGTCGATGTAGAACATATGTCAGAAGGTGTAATTAAGCTCATCAGCTCCCTTGGTTCTATTCGACAGCAGTAGGTTCTCTATTCTCTTTCATTATTAATTACACAAATACAAGTCCACACGCACTCACCATAGCCATCAACACGGAGACAGAACACCCTCGAGCCGAAAGGCTTCGACCAGCGATGATGCAAAATTACATTAAATTTCACCGAGGCTGAAAACTTCTGTTCCGAGGATATCAGTAAGTCCACTTTTGACTTTGAGCCTTTTGACCTTGAGCTTAGGTAACAGCTTTCAGTTTTCGGAAAAATGAGAAATAAAGATTCAGCCTTGAAAACTTTCTCCAGTACGATTGTGTAGCTTTTTCAGAGCAAAATGCACAGAAAACACGTTGCAAACACTTCATCATAATGATGAAAAGAATTTATCTTGAGGGGAAAACTTTTTGTAATGGACGATGAGTATTGCACATGTGGTTAAGACACAAGGACATCCATGAAATAAACGTACAGTAATGTGAACAATGATCCTTGCCATCACCTATCGCTATGAATTTTTCTTAGGTCAGGGGTATATGTTCTTCAAACAGGATTTGTTTCACATCTTACGCCACGTTTCAGTTTGTACGCAGTCACATAGCATGAATATTTGATGTTGCAATTACTGAATTTTACTGAGTATGGACAGAGCGACATGGTAATAGCATAACTGAAAGGAGCAGGCAAATGTACCAGGAGAGTTCTTACTTTTCTACGAACTTCCAGCATGCTCGAGTAGCTTGCGTCAGCAACTTCTGTTAATCAGTAGAACGAAAAAGCAGTCCAAGTTGCAAATTATAACTTTTTATTCATTCGATAACTAGTTTCGGGCCGAGACCTATTTTAAAACCATCCGAAGATGTAAAAACTATGCAGTAAACATTTACAGTGCAAGTGGACGTTTGTTTTCTTCTTTGGCGGTACTCTGGAAATTCGGGCTTTCAACCTACTCAGTTCCGTCCTTTAGCTTTAGGAACCACAGATGCAATAGGCGCCAAGACATCCAAAGGAAGCACATCTTGCGTATCACAGAAGACTGTGCACATAACTTTTCCCAAAGATAGCTGTGATTTGAACTTCTTTAATGGAGAATTAACATGCTCACGGACTGCGTTTTGAATTCTGCTTCGTAGTGGTGACACTACTTCCTGACTGGTGATATAGTGTTCATGAAATTTCCACATTCCACGTTACATTAGTCCAGCAGCTTCTGACAAGTTTACATTCAATGATTCTTTTGGTGGCAACTTGAAAACTGCGATAACCGAGATTGAGTAAAATCTTGGTAAGACATTACTGCCCACATTCAGCTGTGCCCACAATGGCTTGGGTATAACAGCACATCATCACGGAAGGGTTGATCGAAGAGACGGATGGCAGCTGGAATGGCTTGTCGTGCAAATACTTTTTACCACTACTGAAATGCAGTACCTAGCAGCTCACATGATTCGCACCTACTCTATCATCCCCACATATCTTCAGCGAAGTGTTTATGGGTTTCAATTGGCAGAGTTTATATAAAAGTGAGGAATGTAGTGACACATTTATGTTTTATGCATTTCTCGATGTAAGACGCTATTTTGCAACACTCCCTGCTGCCAATATTTGTCCCAGCAGACTGAAATCAACAGGTAATGATCGGTAAGGATTTGGGGAGGACGGGCAAACTAAATACAGAAAAACAGGAAGCTTTTTTTTCGGAATATATCTTGTAGGGGCTGGCGGGATCGCGACGACAGATAGCGGAATAAAAAGGAACCCGGATGAATGCGGTCTGGAGAGTAGGCTATAGTATAGGCTGTCAGATTACAATCAGACGTAGTGCACTAGTGGAATGTAGTATGTACCAAGTAAGACGGAGATTAGAACTTAGCTCGCAGATCATTGGCCGGTAAGTCTTATCTATACGAAGGCAGAGGCAGTGGTAGTGGCGACAGTTGGCGAGTCTTGGAAGGAGAGAACTGTACTATACTTGTGAATGGTTTCAGAGTTATCACAATGAAAAAAACAACTTGAGCATTTAATTTTGCAGATGAGGAAATATAGCCATTTGAAAGAACTGAACAACGGAATTAAGCACATGTGAAGTCCTACGCAGCAGGTGGCGGTTTGTGGTACAGGAAGGCGCGTCCTAATTGAAAATATTTTAACTTAAGATGGTTTATGAGATTGCAACAAAGTGTCATCACGGCCGTTATCGATTAAGACTGCTCATTTATTTAACTATACTCAATTTTAATTCAAAGTTGAAAACCATGTTACGACTACTAATGAAGAAGAACAGTATCAGTCACGACAGCATATTATAGAAAATATGAAGGTTCAACGAAAAACGTACATTTGCTCCAAGAAGTGGATTAGCTGAGACCCCCTCACTTTTGTTTAACGCAGCCAATAATTAGTGAATAATTTCTAAATTAAATGTCCTAGGTAGAAACAAAGGATGGCACGTGAAAGCTGAAGTAAATGAAATTAAAATGAAATCCAGATCATTAGCTGCGAGCGGGACTTGTGCCCGGGATCTCCTGCTCACATGGCAGATGTTCTATCCGACTGAGCTATCGAAGACACAGATGATAGTGCTATTACAGGGACTTATCTCTGGCACGCTCCTGCGAGAGCCACACTTCCAGCTTACTGTCCACACACTACCTTTGTAGTGCCACTATACTCATTACTCGCGGCAGTCAATCTACCGATTCCCGTAAGAGTTTGAGCAGTGTGAGTATATCTGCACCGAAGGAGATCATTGGCCGGTAAGCCATATCAATATGAAGATACCATTGGTGATCTTGCAGCTCTCGAAGAATGTAATCAAGACATCCTGGGTTCGAGTACTGGTCAGAGCACACATTTTCAACTGTCCCCGTTGACATTTATCAACGCCGGTATACAGCTAAAGGTCTGGATTTCATTGTAATTTCTTTCTTACAGGGCAATGATCTTCAGTGTGGATGCACACAAAATGGTTCAAATGGCTCTGAGCACTATGGGACTCAACACATGTGGTCATCAGTCCCCTAGAACTTAGAACTACTTAAACCTAACTAACCTAAGGACATCACACACATCCATGCCCGAGGCAGGATTCGAACCTGCGACCGTAGCGGCCACGCGGTTCCAGACTGACGCGCCTAGAACCGCACGGCCACACCGGCCGGCGTGGATGCACACACATTGCTCAAACTCTTACGGGGATCGGTGGATTGCGGCGAGCAGTGAGTATAGTGCGCAGTGGCACTACAATTGTAGTGTGTGGGCAGTAAGATGGAAGTGTGGGTCTCACGGGGAGCGTGCTAGATATAAGACCCGGCAGTCGCGTTATCCTTTGTGTACTCGATGGCTCACTAGGATAGAGTGTCTGCCCTGTGAGCAGGAGATTCCGGGTTCTAGTCCCGGTCGGGGCACACATTTTCAACTGTCCCCGTTTATATTTGTCAACGCCTGTAAGCAGCTAATGGTCTGGATTTAATTGTTATTTTATTCTGCGAGAGCTGCAAGATGACTTGTCCGAAAAATCAGATACCATCTTCATATTCATACAGAAGAAGTGGGGTTGCATATGGGATTGTGTTAGCAACAGATTTTGGTCTCGCTTTCATTCGTAGTATGATTCGTAGTTAATGTTGCACCACTACTTATTATGCAAAAGTACGATGTCAAATGAAACAGTGTTTCATCATACACGTAACGAAGCAATTAAAATAAAGGTTAGAAGATGAGTAGGATGCACTGCAAGCTGCACAGTAATAAGAAAAAGACTTGCATGACGACAGCCTCCTGTTGAGGGGCAGCAGCTGTAAAAGAGATACGTCTGGTATGAACAATCAACGTGACACTTCACGATCGGTTGTAAGGCTGGTTGAATGTGTGGCACAAAGCTTCTGTTGAAACGTCCCCTTTTGTACTATTTATGCATGACTGTGCTTAAACTGACACACAATATTTTTAGCGCAACGCAATCTGACTATCAAAGATCCCTGCAAAAGAATGGCCCTGACTAACATTAAACTATACCTCTCACAAATCACTTACCTCACAAAAATCTTCGCTGCTCAAGCTACTGCAATACAGCGAGCGCCACTACTGCCAGCTAAATAAAAGATTCAAACTATGGAAGGCACTAACTACTGATAGGGATAGTTAGCAAATGAAAGATATTAATAGAGAACAAACAATGTATTTACCTTGATATCATCATATATAAATATAGCAGTTCATGACAAATTTCAAAACTCCGCCATCTCTCTCCCCACATCCACCACTGCTGGCGGCTCACCTCCAACTGCGCAACGCTACGCGCTGTTCACAGCCAGCTGCCTAACACTACAATGGCGAGTATTACAACAATGCAAAGCAGCCACAGACTGCACACAGCACAGCCAGTGATTTTCATATTGAGCGCTACGTAACGTTGCCAATAAGAAAACATAAACAGCCTACTTACATAGAGAAAACATAAACAGCCTACTTACATAGCCCCCATGCTCCCCACAAAAATTTTACAAATTTTTTTTGGGCAGTGGCCAATAATGATTTGATAAAATTTTTCATAATTACAATAACAAAGATATCAAATGCACACACTTATTGATACAATGTTGGTCAAAAGCTAAAAATTTCTCACAGTCCATAAAGACAGTCCACATTGCTCATCACAGTAATAATGCAGAGTTTTTCTCAAAGTCCAAGCAGTAAAAGAAAATGCACATAGAAGTAGTGGATTTCCATGCAGTCTTGAAGAAGTAGTGTTGTCCTTCCAACGGAAAGACAGTGCTGACTCTTGACATGCGTACAGGTAATGGGCCACAACAGAGCAAACCCACAGCAGAGTCAGTCGAAGTTTTGAAGAATATTGGTAGGTAGGTCATCACAGAGCAGACCCACTGTAGTCCTGGTAGAGATAATGGTATTGGTGGGCCACCAGAGGTGCAGACCCACTGCAGTCCTTGTAGAAATAATGGTATTGATGGATCATCAAAGATGTAGACCCACTATAGTCCTTGAAGAGACAGCCAGCAGCCATCTGTTGTGACTGTGCAGGTGCACAATTACCATTGAAGAGTCTTGCGGATAATATAGCAAGTCCATAAACCACCACTTGTGCACTCACAAAGTTTTTGAAATTGTCCTTAGAACCAGCAATGCTGTTATCCAGTCCCTTGCTGAGTTATTAACACACGTGCAAACACTAACAGTCCCTACTTCTCATATATTGTCCACATACTATGACCAACAGAAACGTGTGCAGTGAAATGTAACTAACAAGTTAATAATGTCATGAACTGGTGACAATTACAATTTTATAACATAAGAATACAATTACAAAGGTACAAAATACATCATTAAAAACATAATAATACAGATAACATTTGTAGTACAGGCTTTACAAAAGAATAGAAATAAACATATACATGAGTGTTACAAAAATAGTGACATAAGTACATACATAAAATAATGAGAATAGTTTTCGAAACATTAATTTCACACATGAACATTGAAACCGAACAGAATTGTAAACAACTTTACAAAGAAAATAACATATTATTAATGCAACTTATATTTGAGGATAACAGTATTCCTCCTCATAGTGAATATAGCTTAGTATTAGAAGAGAAAAAAATTCTATGAAACAGTACACAGAGACAGGAAGAAAACAAATACTCAAGGGTACACAAACACATAGTGGGATAACACCAATAGGAAAGGACAGGGTTCGTTTTCAGTGTAACATTTGGTACTGCAGTCCAACCCAAAACTTCATATATCTTTCCTCTTATTTCATCCTTTGTTTCCACCAAAAAAAATTCTATCTAAGCATGCTTTCTGTATTTATATGTTCACACATTTCTTACCTCAACATTTATTTCCAAGAAAATCCTACCTAAACCTGTTTTCTCAATGCATTTCTTCCAATTCATCGCAACTCATTCTCTTAGAGGCTACCCCCTCTTAAGCTAACTTAAATCTACTGAGCTCAGATGCTAAACTAAGGGACGAGGCAATGCAGCATCACATAACAATTAATATAAACAGCAATTACCAAAAAATTGGAAAATTGCAAAGCAAGCTACCGTAAATCTAAATTAACAGATAAAATGCAAAATTACAACTAATATGAGCCAATGTGCAGCAACATGAAAAATCAATTAGTAGTAAAATTGGCTTAGCAGAGTAACACAAATTAAAGTTCCATAGCACTATGCCTGGCAAACAGCAGCTTATATCTAAACATGACATAGCTCAAGAAGAAAAAATATTACAGTAAAAACAACAATGCAGATAAGGGAAATGTATATTCACATCTTAATGTCTATGTAATTAAAGTGGTGCACCACAAGAAGTTATTCTACCAAAAAGTTACCAATTACTTGAAAAGAAAATTATGAATGCAGTTACTAGTTCCTTCTTATTGTTCTTTCCTTTCCAAGTGCTCCTTTTTTAAAGAATGTGGATCATAAAATAATTATTTAATAGATCTGTTGACAGAAAGTGTTCACATTAGCAAATGCATTTCATTTTATAAAAGCAATGCTGCAACACAGCTGGAAACCAGATATCAAGTGAAATAAGCAATTACGCAAACCAAAGCATAAAAACATCATTCAATAGTCATGTGGCATTTCGTAAGTCAGTAGCTCTCAACTCTCATAGAAAGACACTTGTCATTATCAGGTTTGCAGATGTACGAATATTTCCCATCAATTCATAAGCATTTCAGCAATTAGCACAAAGTGCGAGTAATCATATGTTTTCAAGTAACGAGGGTGTCGCATTAGCGATGAAAGGCACACCCTAATGGCTTGTTCTCCAGGTGTTTTCCTGTGCTCTGAAAGGCACGCGCTAATGGCTTTTTCTCCAGGTGTCTGACACAGCTGGGTGCCCGCGACGCATTACGTGCAGGTGGTCACTTAACTTTCGTACGGAAATATTTACGACAGCAATTTTCGCTAAAGTGACAGTCTCACATAAAAATACTTCACAGGTCAAGAATTAGCGTTGCAAATCTGTAGAAACAAAATCCTATGAATATAACAGTGTCCAAAAAATGTTCAGTGGCATTGTGATACATTCACACATGATTCACACATGTCATAACTCTTAAAGTACGATTCTTGGTTTCCAACATCCTTTTTCACAAGTCAAGAGTCCCTACCCACTATTCATTACTCCTTACCTCATTATACATATACATGTTCGTCGACACTTCTTCAATATTTCATCGTGAGAAATACGTAGCATAATAAACATTCCTCAACAACATAATACACATCGTCGTCGTAATAATAACATCATAACACTTCAGTCAAATCTCAAAATCGTCGTAACTTCCTCCAATAATTTCTAAGCCTAAAATAATTCTCTGCTCATGTCAAAAGTGTCAGCTGCCTCAAACGTACTTTGAAAATCATGATCTCATACCAAATACATCATTCAAAGCTCTCATAGTATCACAATGATTCCGAAAAAATATGAGCATTTCACAAAGTACAGACAAAATACAATTTCATAAGTGTGAAGTTAGCCAACTGTGTAATTACGTAAACATCTGTCACTGATGTAATAAAAAAGTTTATCTCTCAGTTACATGATCAGATAGCTGTGTAATTTGTGTGTTAGAGAAATATGGTACCGATGTGTAAAGTTATATAAGCAAATACCATATTAGCTAGGGCTCCTTGTGCTTGCCAAACACATGGTACACAAAGTAAGCGTGTACCCCCCTGAGGATTAATGTAATTATACCCTCAGGTGCTACAGATTATTGCAATGGAATGAAATGTATCACGGAAAAACTTTGTATCATTGTGTTTCAAATATCTTTGAAAATAAATGTTTTTAGTACAAAATTGATCACTTAAATACGTGTCCTGTAGCGCTAAATGTGCGTCTTGTTGCAACATAATCTCTGTGGAAGTGTCGTAGTTATCGTCCTCCGAAAGCTAAGTTCTGCAGAAGTCAATGTACTGACCTCATGATAAACAAAGTGAAATGCTTTGCGTATAGATATCATACTTATTACGCTTATTGGCGTGATGAAGAAAGTACTGTGCTGTAACGTATTGTTGTGCTACAGAAAAGGCTGTCTCCTTGTAGCTATACCATAAAAGTTACTACTAAAACATGTTTTACTTTCCAGAATAATACAGAAAAACTGTGCAGATGTAAAACAGATACACTGCAAAAGCAACATTGTAAATTGTCACTCATTAGTAGCGTCGTGATAAAATTCGTGTAGCTGTCACATAAACTAACCTCTGTGTCATCTGGTATCTCTCAGAAAGTACTTTAAATCCGGAATGTATTTTCAAGTAAACCAAAATGTTGCATTAAAATCTCATTAGCAGTACTGGTAAATGTTCTAATCGTACAACTAACAAGCAAGAATGTACATACACAATTACACTGTGTCGTCTGTTCGCAATAACAATGCATTCGTAATTTCTGTTTAAATAATTTCTCTTGGTTCTTGGCTGGATATTGAACTTCAAACATTGTTGCATGGTAACAGTTTCTAAAGCATACTAGTAACGTGAAGTGAAACGTTTTATGGCAAAGACAAAGTTAAAAAGCAGATTATCTCTCAATAAATGGTTTTACATGTGAAACCTGGTGTAAACCTTTACTCTTCATAGTACTCAGAGTTTGAACTTGAATGCAATTGTCATGCGGTATACGTCGGCAAAGAATACTGGAATTTTTCTCAAGGTTAGCGTCTATGTTATTTTTCTCTGAGCCAGCCGGCGCACGTGGGTGCCTGCGGCGCGAGTCATTGTCTGTCTCTTTGTTGGCGCGCGTTGTTATTGGGATTAGGAGACCTAACTTCTACAAATTCGCCTTGCCGAGAGGGCCCTGCCCTGTTTAAATCCCGCCAGTTCTGATGGAATTCAGGTCTGTCGTTTTGTCGGTAGTTTCTGTAGAGTCTTTCTTGTCGGTTAAGTGGTGGAGAATTTCTCCCTGAATCGTAACTGCGCGCTGAACTGTTGCGTCTGAAGTTATTCTGCCTCCCTTGATAATAATTGTTTTGGTTCCCATATTGTCTGTTTCTCTGATTGTCTCTGTGATAGTCATTACTACGGAAATGCGATCTTTCTCTGTAACTATTATTACTCTGCCAACGGTTGTCGTACGGGTGGTGTCTATTTTGGTCACGATTTGCGTTGTAAGAATAGCCTTGTCGCGTCCAGTTATTATTTCTTTCATCGCGGAATTGCGACTGATGTGATCTGTAATTGTTGTGTTCCTGCGTTCTGCGATTGTCAGTGTCACTTTCCAGTTCTTGTAACAGTCCCTGAAAAGCTTCAATGTCGTCTTTGCAACGTCCTGCCAAAATAATATGTCGTAAATGTTCAGACAGTTTGATTAAGCAAATGCGGATGAGTTCTGAGGGGCTGTATGGGTTTGAAAGATACTGATTCTTATGCAACATGTCTTCAAAATATTTGACAAGACTGGAAAATTCAGATTGTTCGAAATGTTTCATCATTATGATGTTATGTTTTACGCGGTCTTGTGTGGCTTGAGACCAATATGCTGAGAGGAAGGCATGGTAAAATTCTCCTTCACTGTGGCAATCGTGAATGACCGATCGCATTCTTACAGCTGGTTCATTCTCTAAGTAGCCACACATAAATTTTAACCTGTGCTCCAATGACCAGTTGGGAGGGAAACAATGAGAGAATTGATGGAGCCACGCTTGTGGATGAATGTCGTTGGCAGAATTCTTAAACGTTTTGAATTTACGTGTAGTAATGAACAGCTTATAGTCAAAATCATCGTGTCTGCGAGTAGCATCTCGGTCATAGTTACGTCGTGTCGGCGGTTCCATCTCAAAATTCGATGTACCTTGCCAATTTCTTTCATAATTACCGAAATGCCCTGTGTTATTATTTTGTGGCTTTTGCATATTTCTAAGTTCCTCTTCCCGTGTTGGAGCGCGAGTGTCTTCTGAAATACGTAATTCTTGTATTACCTGTGTCAGCTGATCTTGTACTTCCCGGATTTCTCTTTGGTGTTGCGTATCAATTTGATTCAGATTTTGTTTCAGTTTCCTAATTTGTTCGCTCTGTTCTGTGTCATTAAAGACTACCGGTTTTGCGTCATTCAGATTATCATCTACCTTCGTAGATAAATTATTTAGCTGATCCGAAAGTTGAACTACTTTCTCTGATAATGAACACATTTCCTCAGTGTGTTTTTCTGAACCAAGTTTCAGAGTGTCCATTTGTGTTGAAATCGAATCTACTGTGTCCTTTAAGTTATCCTGAGTTTTTGCAAGTTGCGTAACCAAATCGGTAGATGCAACTGAGTCAAATTTAGCTTGCAAGGTCTCATGATTTTCATGAACAATAATTTGCAGTTCTTTTATGGCTGCTTCGTGATTCTGTAATGCATTTTCATGCCGCGAAAAAATAGGTTGAAAATGCTCACAAATTTGTGTTTTTACGTCATTACAGACTTTTTGACATTTCGATTCAATGTTATGTAACTCAGTAGTTAAGTCTTCACGTGTTTGTTCAAGAGTTTGTTCCAATGAGTCTAACTTTTTAAGATTTTGTTCCACTGTGTCTAACTTTTTGAGATTTTGTTCCACTGTGTCTAACTTTTTTAGATTTTGCTGTGTTTGTCCCATTTGCTGTATTAATTGTAATAACAATGCACTGGTGTCTGGAACATGTTCCTCAGTGCTTTTCGGCAGTGAATTTGCACCGGCAACATTCACATTTTGACAAGCAGAAAATGTGTCTTGACTTATTCGAGAAAACGGTGAGGAACCAAAACCTGAATCTACAGTATTTGCGAGATTGTTTCCTGTCATTTCGGATTCCTGAGGCGAGCTGTTGCCGACCGATCGTTCGATAATGCGTCCCTCTTCACTAATTGTTTCACTGTCCACGCCATTGTTTGCCGCCCGCTCCATTTCCCTATGCACAGTTACCAAATTACTACTTTGAATGTCTGTTAATTCATTACTCTGCGGCGCTAACACACTGCTTTCATCTTCACTGTCATTTCTCAGTTTACTTTGGAGCCTAGTATTACGTTTTTCACACGCCATTATTGTCACAATATTTCACACGACAACACAGAAAAGCACAATTTGAAGAGCAAAAATAAGAGAACACATTAACATAACACTGAAAAAATATCTAGTTAATTGCACGCGCTGCTGAGAAATACTTGGTGTAAAACTGCATGCATGCTACAACTGTTTTACTGTACCACAATGAAAGACTGCAACTACAAAGGAAATTCTCTCTATAATTACGCGCTAGCAATAAACAAAATCTACACTAATTGCACAAACTACAAGAAAAAAATCAGAAGATTCCAGTGAGGTATCCTAGGCTAAGGGTCGACATATGAAATGTCCCCTTTGAACAATTTATACAAGACTGTGCTTAAACTGACACACAATATTTTTAGCGCAACGCAATCTGACTATCAAAGATCCCTGCAAAAGAATGGCCCTGACTAACATTAAACTATACCTCTCACAAATCACTTACCTCACAAAAATCTTCGCTGCTCAAGCTACTGCAATACAGCGAGCGCCACTACTGCCAGCTAAATAAAAGATTCAAACTATGGAAGGCACTAACTACTGATAGGGATAGTTAGCAAATGAAAGATATTAATAGAGAACAAACAACATATTTACCTTGATATCATCATATATAAATATAGCAGTTCATGACAAATTTCAAAACTCCGCCATCTCTCTCCCCACATCCACCACTGCTGGCGGCTCACCTCCAACTGCGCAACGCTACGCGCTGTTCACAGCCAGCTGCCTAACACTACAATGGCGAGTATTACAACAATGCAAAGCAGCCACAGACTGCACACAGCACAGCCAGTGATTTTCATATTGAGCGCTACGTAACGTTGCCAATAAGAAAACATAAACAGCCTACTTACATAGAGAAAACATAAACAGCCTACTTACACTGTGTATGGGCCGTTCGCCTTACTACCAGCAACCCTTCACACACCAGCGTCACGCGTGTGGCCTACACCAAGTTCAAAATGGTTCAAATGGCTCTGAGCACTATGGGACTCAACATCTGAGGTCATCAGTCCCCTAGAACTTAGAACTACTTAAACCTAACTAACCTAAGGACGACACACACATCCATGCACGAGGCAGGATTCGAACCTGCGACCGTAGCAGTCACGCGGTTCCAGACTGAAGCGCCTAGAACCGCTCGGCCACTCCGGCCTGCCCTACACCAAGTCACAGTGGCCACACGACAGATAAAAGTTCGAGCACGCTTACCGGGCTGGCAGGCTGCACTGAGAGCGCCAGAAGAGGTCACTAGCCTCAGTGAG